>NW_020523290.1:0-41730 GCF_003368295.1 Carassius auratus | reverse complement strand
CAGGTTTAGGAAGCCATTGGTAGGGCTATCTGAGAGGAGCCTGCTAGCGCATCCCGGCCCAGACTCTTGGCTATTTTTGTGGAGAACACTTCAGTGTAATTGCCTTCCAACTCAGTCTAATATTTGTTGCTGAGAAAATTGGAGCACAGCACAGCCTCTCCTGCTGCAACCAGGTTTTCATTTCCCCCTAAACAAAAAAGCAGGGAGAGTGACAAGCTTTCGGATGTAAATACCAGCTCAGCGCTGAAGAGCCTCCTGCCATTTTCGTGAAGGGGGAATATTGAAAGTGCAGCGATTTGCCCTGTTTAAAATTGCAAGAGCAGTTTATGTGCTTCACAGAATCTGTAAAAAGTCAAGAACAAGCCAGCACCTCCTTCCTTCTCCGTTCATATGCACCTTGACAGGCAGGACTAAAATTGACATTCATACTGTATTATTATTGCCATAACTGTGAAACATATTAAAAGTAATGATAGAATTGAGTGCAGTTATTCATTATCATAACCCAGAGGATATGGTCTCGATTGTGAAATGTAGGATTTGATGAACATAGCAGATATGAATCCTCCATAAAATGTGTGTAATTGCTGGAAGAATCATCTTGGGAATTATCATTATGTATGAATTTGGTAGTGACATAATTAGATGATCATTAGATTTGCTACGGCAAAACTCAAAATCTCTTATACTACCATGAGGGTTATCATGATTGAGAGATGCTTTTTGAGCTTTTGGAGTTCTAAATTAATACTCAAATTCTGAGTAAAATAGCACTAGCAATCAAGCCTTTCTCTCTGATCGGCCACGATTAATAATTTAGTTGAATTTTAAGAGTGTCTCATCTGTTTGGTATCAATTTCCTGGCCAAGAGAAGAGAAACTGATTGATGGCCTATTGTCGGAAATAAGTGAGACTTCTTTCCCACAAGCCAGCAGTTTAGGAGCAAACTTTAATCTCCTACCAGTAAACATTCATCTTACCCTGAACCACATTTCTCGCTGTCTGTCTTTCTCTGCAGTTCTTTTGGCATCTCAGTCAGTTTAATTAAATGGGATTAGAAGCCACCACAGTATCTTCTAAGGCTGGTTTATGAGTAGCACATTAAGAGGTCATCAGGGTTCCTACATGAAGGAAAATCCCATCACACAGAGCTTTTTAACAGAAACAAACACTCAGTGAAGCTATTTATGAACTCTGAAGTTCTAACATTTTTAATATTTGAAAGAGGCTGGTTCTTCAGCGATTAAGATAATAGCAGAATAGATTTCAGTTAAACGCAAATTCTTCATTAAGAGACATGGAAAAGTATCATTAGAGTTTAACAGAAAAAAAAAAACTTTTCTCAGAATAATTTACGCAGGCTGTAAATTGTGTTTTATAAATGTCAGTTAAATTTCAGTGCAATATTTCTGTAATCCTGTTCATATTAATAGCTCGCTATGAATAGTGTTGTGGATTCATTACACATACTTGCTGTCACCATGTGTTTGGTGTACTGACACCACAAGCTGTCTGTGAACATGCATCACATCACTCCCAACTCACAGAAAGCATTCAGAAAGCTTCATCAGAATGTGTGTGTGTGTTTCTATTTCTATTTCAGTGACGATGAAGTAAATTATTTATATATATATACCATTTCAGGTGACTACCTCTTGAAGCTCATCAAGAGAATGGCAAGAGTGTGCAAAGCAGTAATCAAAGCAAAAGGTGGCTACTTTGAAGAACCTGCAATATGACATATTTTCAGTTGTTTCACACTTTTTTGTTATGTATATAATACACATGTGTTAATTCATAGTTTTGATGCCTTCAGTGTGAATCTACAATTTTCATAGTCATGAAAATAAAGAAAACTCTTTGAATGAGAAGGTGTGTCCAAACCTTTGGTCTGTACTGTATATATATATATATATTTTTAAATAAATAAAAGCACTAAAATGCTTCTGGAAGTCATGAATAAATGTTTTTTCCTTTAATATGGGATAAATCAATACGGTGACAAAACACTGGCAATAAAAATGGGAGTCTAGTCTAGATGCCCTTGATGAAGCCACTTTAAATGACATAATCCATCAAAATGTAAAGCAGGTTTCAAATCCCAGCATTTCTCTCAGGACTTGCTCAGTTTCCTCTTATTTCCGCAGACCTGGTAAAACTAAAGAATATGGAGAAGTCTTCATTTAGTCTTCTTTTGTAATGACCCTTCAGCTGATTCCTGTCAAGTATTCCAGACCTTGATGGAAGCAAATTGGTGTCTTGTGAATTTACAGAGTACTTAATAAACCATTAAGCCGTGAGAGGGTGAGCATTAGGTGTTCTAGCCCCATAAAAAAAAAAAAACGAATAAATAATAATCAACATAAATATATTAGTAGTATTAAAATGTTTGGGGTCAGTTACAGTATATATATATATATATATATATATATATATATATATATATATATATATATATATATATATATATATATATATATATATATATATATATATATATATATATATATACACACACAGTGCCCTCCATAAGTACTGGAACAGTCAATGCAACATTTTTCTGTTTGCTGTGGAGTCAAAAAATCTATAAATATGATTAAAAGATGAATATGAAACAAAACTAAAGAATCTCACATTTTATTATTGGGTGATTCAGCACAAAGATGTTTTACCAGCTAAGAAAATCAGCACTTTTAGAGTTTCATCTCTATGTGAGCATAGATATTGGTAAGTGTGAACATATAAGTGTTCAGCTGTGTCCTGTTGCATTAATTCTTCAGATATTAAAAGCAGGGAATGTGTCTTATCAGTTATATCCATTGCTTCTGCATTCTAATCTTGCATTTGATTATGATACAAACAAACCAGGATGAAGATGAGGAAGCCGACGCTGAACAAAAAGCGAGCAATTTGGATGTTAAAAGAAAAAGGGAAGTCAATTAGAACTATAGGAAAAACAAAGGGCATGGAGAAATCAAGAGTTTGGAAACTAGCGACATCAGCAACCAATGACGACCTGATCAGCTGAGAAAAACAACAGTTGTTGATGACTTACAAATCATAAAAGCTGTGAAAATGAACCCTAAAATACATGTGTGTAAAATCACCAACAACCTCCAGAAAGCTGGGGTGATGCTGTCAATCTACAGTCCACAGGAAAATTTGACACAGAATTACAGAAGCTACACCGCAAGATGCAAACCTCTGATCAGCACCAAAAATAGAAAGGCAAGATTCTTCACAAATGTGAGCCAGTAGAGGTTTGTAACTAAGTTGATGGACCGATGAGACAAAGACAAAATTGTGGAGAAAAAAGGGAACTGCAAATGATCCTAAGCATACAGCCTCATCTGTAAAGCTTGGTGGAGGTGGTGTCATGGCATGGGCATGCATGGCTGTCTTTAGAACAGGACCTCTTAATTTTAATGATGATTTAATGTATGATGGCAGTAGCAGAATGAATTTGGAAGGGTTCAAAATTATCTTGGCTACCAATATTCAAGAAAATGGCGCCAAACTCATTAGAAAGCACTTCATATTGGATCAAGACAATGACACAAAACACCTGCCAGTTCAGTCAAGGACTTTATCAGGGCAAAGAAATGTAAAGTCTTAGAATGCCCTAATCTATCTCCAGATTTAAATCTTTTAATCATATTGGCAAATGTCTTGAATCCACAGCAGAGAAAGCAATTTTGTATTTACTGGTCCAACACAACTATAAGCTGTTTACAGTTTCTGAGTAACGTACTGTAGCAACTTGTCACATTACTAAGCAGTGAAATTTGCAATAACAAGTAAGATTTCAGCTTTGAATGCAGCTCATTCATTCAGAATTAATAGTTGGATATATACATGAATTATAATCTTCTGATGTACAAAATCTATAAAAAAAATCTTGGCTGGTGTGATATTAATTTCATATGCATTCACGTATGTAATTACCTTTCCTGACCTGAGATAAATTTATATTATCAGAGCTCTTGGTGCAGTGTAACAGCAATATATAATGTAAGGCTTGTGGAAAGCCTATTTTTGAACAGATCGAGGAACAGACAACAGCGTCATCAAAAATAACTCTGCAGATGTCTGAGAGAAATATTGCCCAGAAAGAGCACACATGGTCTCTCCACATGTGATGAACGAGCCTCTATGCATTTCTGTTTTCTTTCCCATTCTTCACATCCGTCTATTTTTGGTCCGACACTCTTCGTTATTTGTGGTACCACCTGCAAAGCCTTTAATTAGCTCACATCTGCTTCACTCCCTCCCAAACTGATGCACTTGGCGCCCATCCACTGTAAAAGACCATCATGAATCATAACCCCAAATCAAAAGGCCATCAGGACAAAAAGCAAACTACAGTATAATTGCTAATACTTCTGATGCAGAAGGAGATGCCATTTTAAGAGCTGGTTTGCTTTCATCTGACACACGGAGAATGAAGTCTTCAAACAAAAACCTCGTCATGTCGAGACAAGCAAAACCACAGGGATTTAATATAGATTTCTTTGCTCTTTGTCATCCAAGGCAATCTCAAAAACAAAAAGCAATCAATAATGCTCAAAAGAAAACGAGAAATGAGACAAAACAATTTTAAAAGCATTTCAGCTGGGACTTGTTTCCATTCTACTTTAAAGTCGGAATTTCTTTTTTGCTTTGTGTTGCAGGCCTGCGCCGGAGTTACTCGTGTAGCGTTTGCAACGTGGTGCTGAATTCCATCGAACAGTATCACGCACATCTCCAGGGCTCCAAACACCAAAACAAGTGAGTGAGAATTGTCTGTCCTGAATGATATTCCATTCCTTCAACTCCTTCCAAGAGACAGCCCTCTTGATAGCCAAGGAGAATTAATGGAGTTATAATTATTGTTTCATTTAAGTAAGAACCAGCTTTATCTTAGATGTTTTCCTAAAACTATGTAGGAAAAAATAAATACAGACAAATGAAACCAAAAAAACAAAACAAAAGATAAAATGTACAAACCCATACGTTCTGTTTCACAGCAGTTGATCTTCAAAAAAAAAAAAAAAAAACACTTTCATATTTCCCTTTAAATCTCTCTCTGTGATTCAAACATTCTCACTTAAGGATACAATATAAAAATAAAAATAAATAGTTTTGGTCCTTCTTTTAATTCAGAGAACTCTCTCTCTTTTTTTTTTTTTTTTTTTTGCTGTTCACTAAAGGAGTGGTTCTGGAGAATCTTCATGCTGATCTTTTTTATAACCGTTTCCATTATTCACAGAAAATCTTCCCCATCCTCTTTAGCTCTCAAATGGGTACAGATCAATGAATTTTTCTTTTTTTTTTTTTTTATCAAAATTGGTTAATGGACTAAACGTGTCACCATTAGTTTAAGTTTCATGAAATTTCAGTTTGTATTCTTTTGTTCCTGTCTGCCCTAGCTTGATTTTCCTGCTTGTCATTTGTAGTTATGGATTCTGATATGATTAGGTCTTTGGTTTCAGTTGTGTCATAAATTTACCTTGGTTTTGTTAGTACTTAAATTCATCTTTTTCCTTTTCTCAGGGTCCAGTCTTGTTTTACTTTACAGTGTGCTACCTTCTGTCGTTTTACTTGTGCTTTATGATGAAAGATCCTTTGTTTGATACTCAATCTAGTAATTTTGTCTGCCCGTCTGCAGCACTACATAACAAAACATCATTAAACCAGATGACATGTCTAACAGCCGTATTTGATTTGACAGCTGCAGCAGGGAGCTTTTGTAGTGAATACTGATGATTTTTCCCCCTCATGTTTTGCTCCCATATGTTGTTATAAATTACATTATGATTCAATTGTATAATCAAAAAAATACATTTATGATAAGATTGTGATAAGAAGTTTTTTTTTTTGTTTGTTTGTGTTTTTCATTGAGTATATTTGATACATAATGCTTTTATGGCTCATATAGTATGAAAACAGGGAGTATACTCAACAAGGGGAAAAAACTCCTCAATTTTATTCAGAGCAAAAATATGCAATTTGGAGCAGTTGCTGATATTTATAAGGCCAAAATAAAATGAAATATTGATAGCTTGTAAATAAGAGGCTTTACAAATCTTCAAATATAATACAGTGGGATTTATAGAATTACCTAAGCTTAACCAGCAAAACTTTGTCAACCAGCTTTGCTAAGGGCTTGTAAACATTTTGGCTAAACATCTAGATCAGCCTACACCATAAGTGAAATTCATACTAGACTAAGTTGGTTATTTACTCAGGTTGGTATAAAGTGATGTTTCTATTCAGACCGAGGTTGGTACACCTTACCACCTGTGAGCACTTAGAAACAATTAAAGTCACTTCTTGTTTCCATCTGGCAGAGCCCTTTGCACATCAAGCAGTGGTGTTTGGTTGATCTGCCACCCTGTTTGCCTCCAAATACACCCACTCGCCTCCAGCAGGACATGCCCATCAACCTCGTAATGAAATAAAAATGATTTAGAGCAAGAAAGTGGAGGGAGAGAGGAAAGAGGTAGCAGAGCTCCCGCTGTTTTTCCAATAACACACAGATGACAGAAATGAAGCCACCTTTATACGAGGAACCTTCAGGTTTAGAGTCTGTGGTGATGGCGCTTTAATGTCTTCACTTCGAGGCAGCTGGCCCATTTCTTTGAGCTACGTGAGACGACTACAACCGCTTCAAGCAACCCCTAATTGCTCTTCACAATAAACCAATTGATTAACATGCAAACAGAGTTGGGGTTTGGCAGGAGGACTCCAGCTGAAATCCAATTCACTACTATCTTACAATCATTAATTGTAATTAGAGCTACATCCTCTTGTACGAGGAATCACTGACAGCCAGGAAGAGCATTGATTAAAGAGGATGTTTCCCTATCTTGTTGCTGCAGCGGGTCTCTGCGTATTCTGATTGAGGTAAAGTTCATGTAAGGGTCTGTTTTGCATTAAGTAACCCTCGTAGAACATCACGCTTAGGATGCTGTTGTGGGAGGACAGTGTTTCTGATCCGTGCAGAACACAATCGGCTTCCTGCTACATACACATTAACATTTTGTTTGTAAAAAATGAAACGCTTCTGTCCACAGCAGTTGCATGCATTGCCAACCTGCACTAACCAATGAGTAGAAAAAAGAATATTTAACTAATGCAAAACAAACTATTGCAAAACTACTTAAATATAAATTTGCAACAATGTCCTACAAATCATGCTAGTTTAATTGTTTATTATCATATAACTTACAGTACATATTTCTATTTATGTATTTATTATATGAAGAGAGTTTGTGTGTATAATTTACATGTATTATTTATAGAGGTGGGCATAGATTAATTTTTTTAATCTAGATTAATCTCACTGTGATCTTGAAATTAATCTATATTAAAATGGCTCATTCGAATTCTACCGAAGGCATTCAGAATATGTGTTACCCAAATAAAATGGACAAACAGTAAGTCTTTGAGAAGGGGTTTATCAAGCTAGGTGGTGCATTAGAAAAGGGACTCATCTCCTGTTTCCAAAATGTATCACAAAGTGCTTGAAAAAGCTGTAAACTAATTCCACATTGCACAAGGTGCAAACAACATTACTCCTGTTTCACACCAATGTTTAAGTTTTTTTTTTTTTTTTTCAAGTTTGTAGGTGTCAAGGTACAGAAAACAAATAATAGCACTGGATAGTCTTCAATGTAAAAATGAAATATACAATGAAACCTACATTTATTCAGACACCTTCAACATTTCTCACATTATTACAGTTTTGCTATATATATATATATATATATAATATATATATATATATATATATATATATATATATATCAAAAATTATATCTGGTTTCTGAATAATTTTTTGGTTTGACTGTTAAAACTACAAAGTAATTCAGTCAATAGCAGTGAGTGATTTTCATTTTCTTGGATTAACATTAAAGCAGCCAGTAGCTTAATTAGGCGCGGTCACTTTAAGAGACCATGAACGCATCCAATATAATACACATCCCATTTTTTTCCTCAACTGTTTACTTTCACTTAAGAGATAACTGACAGTTTTTTCGAGCATAATTTCCAAGGTGGATATTTTGACATATTTTGTATGTATTTGTCGGCACAAGAGAAAAAATAAGCAAATTCGATGTTCTAGTGTTTTGAGACGCCTTTCTCTGCGTGAGCCCTGAACACCAGAAAATTGCTAATTATTATGTTTGTCACCAGTTTTAACGGTTTAATATTACAGCATCCATTGTCCTCTCAGAATAAGGTCATATGAAGTGCACTGAGATACAAACGGCATCACAGTGGCTGTTCCATCTCTTGGTGAGAAACACTCCCTTCACACACACCCATCAGAGGGACTCCAGAAGCCTGTCACTCTCATGTTGAGACAGACACACACTCTAATCAAAGGAGCTCCAGGAACCCATCCCGCTCAAACGTACTCAGCAGATGGACAAAGGGCTGTAATATCTGCCAGGTTGGTTTCAGTTTGTAGGGCAGCAGCAAAAAAAAACACCTGATTTCATTTTAAAACTGGCATCATGCTGGGAGATATTGTACCAAAAGAAGACTACTGACCAGAATATTAGCATATACAGTCTGGGCTGGGTTTCCCAAAAGCTTCGTAAGCCTAAGAAGTTTGTAAAAACGATCATACGACTAATCTTAATATTACGGTCTGTTAGCCAAAAGCATGGTAACTTATGTAGCACTTGAAAATCATCATGATCTACAAGTGCTCTGGAGTAATCGTTAAGATCTAAGTGCATCGTAAGAAAACAGATTTATGCGGTCACCTGCAGGACAATCAGCAGATTACACCTTTAACTTAATTCACGCGCAATGTGATTATAATATAAGGATTTGGTTGTGCTTTATTGTACACTTTATGACTCATTTTTTTATTTTTGTTTTCTTAATTTATAAATGAAATAATTAAAAAGGGCAGAAATATAGAAATACATAAATAAATAAATTTTAATAATTGTATGCATTTAGCAGACGCTTTTATCCAAAGCGACTTACAATGCATTCAGGCTACATTTTTTACCTAACATAATATAAATAAAGTATATAAAGTGTATTATATATTTTGTAAAGTGTAATATTATAGACTATAATATAATATTGTATTGTGTTATAGTTATTATATCTATGTTGTCTGTCTGGAACGCAGCATTAGGTTAACGTCAATAAACGACAGTGTACTACAATTAAGAGCCATTTTATAATGTGACATTTCAGCACTTGATAAACGGATAGCGACTCCTAAGTAGCACTTAAAGGTTTACTTCATCGAAAAATCATAATTATGTCATTAACAACTTACCCTCATGTCGTTCCAAACCCGTGAGACCTCCGTTTATCTTTGGAACACAGTTTAAGATATTTTAAATGTAGCCAGAGTGCTCTCAGTCCCTCCTTTGAACTGTTCATGTGACATCAGAGGGTCAGTTAGAATTTTTTGAAGTATCAAAAATACATTTTGGTCCAAAAATAGCAAAAACTATGTCTTCTCTTTCGTGTCTGTTGTGAGAGAGTTCAAAACAAAGCAGTTTGTGATATCTGGTTCACATATGAATCATTCGATGTAACCGGATCTTTTTGAACCAGTTCACCAAATCGAACTGAATCGTTTTAAACGGTTTGCGTCTCTAATACGCATTAATCCACAAATGACTTGAACTGTTAGAATTTTTTAATGTGGCTGACACTCCCTCTGAGTTAAAACAAACCAATAACCCGGAATAATTAATTTACTCAAACAGTACACTGACTGAACTGCTGTGAAGAGAGAACTGAAGATGAACACAGCGCCGAGCCAGATAACGAACAAAAGATTTCCAAAAATACAAATAAAATTAGTCTTAAGAAATCTAATACAATAATTTTGGGTAAACTCTTTCTTTTGCTAGCTTCACAAATTGTATACATTTATTTTCAATTCATTTAAAAAATTCAATGTTAAGGTCATATTTGAAAACTTTATTGCATACAAAGACTTAACAGGTGCTCTTAGAAACCCCAGCTGTGTTTACTACAATTGCTTCTTTGTTTTCAACCTGGAAACTACTAAACTACTAAAGTTGAGTCGGAAAGAAAAAGAAACAATTAAATGCAATTGTGCAATAAATCAGCATTACGCATTATTTTTTCTGTCTTGTGTCTGTCTTTTTGGTAAATTAGAGAGCATTGTTCTCTGTGGGCATTCTGTAACTGACAACAGACCTGAGTGGAACCAATCAAAGTTACAATTTAAGGATAAATGTTCAGCAATGGCATATTTATAGCATGATTCATTGACGGCAGTATGCTGTATTGCCTTGTATTGGATGCCTGGTATCGCATAAAACTTTGAACTTGAACTTTGGTAATTTATGTTATTTAAGGTATTATGCATTTTCGGGGGGTGGGGGGACGTTATGTGTATAATCATAAGTTGAAATTTCATGAATTTATTTATTTTTATCTAATCTGGTATTTGAAAAACTACTAAAAAGTAAAAATTATATATGTATATTAAAAACCACTTTTGCACCAATAACTAACTAAAACTGAAATTCAAAAATATAAAATAAAATAAAGAAGAATTGGTCAAAAAAGAGAAAATCTAAAAATCTAAAAAATAGTAATGTTCAAAAACTATATGCAAAATAAAAGCTACTTGTGCACCATAAAAACGAACTAAAATTAAAAATCTAATTTTAAACAACAAAGCAAATTAAACATCAAGTAAATGCTACAATATTTAATGGTTTATAATTGGAAAAAAAGAGAGAACAAATCCATATCTAATGATGTCTATCAAATTAAGCTCTGAAACTTTAGAAAATTAAAGCTCATCTGTAAATTCATTATAATAATTATTAAGATAATTTGCAAAATATCATGTTAAACGTAGAGATTGTAAATATGCTTCTAGTGCACCAAATAAAATAAAATAAACATTTAAAAAAAGGCATGGCTTTTCCATTGCAGACAAAGATTTTATAGAATCAGTGCTCAACATACATAAAGCATTTTTTCTCACACCATTAAATAAGAGGAACATTTAGCCAGAAGGAACTGCTGCTAATGTGTGAGAAAATTGATTTTTGAAGACCAGGAAGGATGATGATAGCAGTCTAAAATAAGTCATAAATGAATCATGAATTCCCATTCAGCTGTGCCGGCTGGTTGGAGATCTGAGCACCTCAACTACAGACAAAAGCCTCAGTGTGAAAGGTACTATGGATTTTGAATGCACGTTAAGGTGCTCTAAATGCCTGTCACCAGAAATGACTACTGGATTTAAAGTAGACATTATTGCCTATTTATTTATGGTGAAAAATGTATTATTGGGCACGAATGAGCAGATTAAACACTCAGCCTGTCCCCTCTTTGCATAGACAGCAGTTTGTTGATGGATGCACTGTCTTAAAGGATGTTTCTTCTCTTTTTCTTAATTTTTTCTACTGTTCTGTCTCATATTGCACAATCATGCGTTCCTTGAAAAGCAGCCATGACAATCCAAACTCTTATGGCTATAATTATCTATCTGGGAAGGGAACTTCAGAGATACTTCCTTCTTTTAGGGGTGGAGGGAGAGCTGTCACACCCTGCCACCCCCTGCCACCCCCTGCTGTGTATGTGGAATGAGCTCTGATTAAATCCGAAGTAAAAAGAATTCACCTGTCACCTGTCAAAAAAATTCACCTGTCACCCGGTTTTCATGTTATTCCAGACCCATATTTTATTTTCTCAAATCAAATTGAGTACATACTGACAGAACTTAGATTTTTTGAGTAAACTACCCCTTTATAATGTAGTGGTGATGTACTACTTTATAATGTAATGTTTACCTGGATTCATCACCATGGAAATAAACAAGTGGTATCAGGAAGCCGGTGCATTTTTGGTTCAGCTCACGTAATCATCAGAATCTCTTCTGCATGAGCAGCATTTAACCTCTTGCTTTAATAAAAAAAACATTATATGCATTCTATATAACATATAATATTGCTCAATTTTAATTAAAAAGAAAAAAATAAATAAAGTGTAGTACAATACAGCCTCTATCAGCATAAGCGTTATGTGTGAATGATTTTTTTGAGTGCAATACTCAGGCACCCATACTTGCATTTGTAACATTTTGTTTCTCTTCAGTGCACATTTAGCACACTCCAAATTTAGGGATAATGGTATGGCAGATAATGAGCAGCAGTTTGATTCAAGCTGTGCTCTTATGTCCTCAAGGAACCCTGTGATTGTCTGCGCATCCTTCCGGCTCTGATTTACCAGAGTGGATGATGCAATAACTCACAGTCCCCAATCCTGACCTCTGACATTCACAGATTACCAGACAAGACAGGTTGTTATCATCAGCCACAGAAATGATGATACCTGCAGAGATGAAGCTTTCATGCAATCATGTTTACTGGCTTTCACCCCGACCGCAGTCTGTCTGCTCCGTTTGTGTCTGAAGCACAGTTGGTGGCCAGTGATTGTCTCACTGCACTGTGACCAGAGAGCTTGTGGTACAGGGTCACGCCAGGCTGTGCTGACAAAATGTGTTAGCAGTGCTTACCCGCCGCTGGCCAGTGTTGCTCTCTCAAGAGCTCTAGGGTGCATTGCTGGAGGAAGACTGCCTGGTTTAGCATCTGCGGCCCACTCCCACTGCGTCCTCTAAAAGCATTATGCCACTCTCCTTCAGCCACCAAGGATCAGGCCATAATTTCCTGTAGCGTCACACTAAGTCTGCTGAATCATAGCGCTCACACCCCATCTCTCACTCCACCACAACACGTCAGCCAAGATGCAACGGCCACACAGAGCTGGTTTCAAATTCACACACACGTCCTCTTCTTAGAACACATAAAAAAACATATGAGACAAGATATGAGAAACAATAAGAGCAGCATTCATATAAAAAAGGCTCTGAGTTTGACTTGTAAGAACATTTAAGATTTTTTGAGGGTACAGAACGAGTCAAATTATGTGGGATTATGGACAACTGAACCTGCATGGCTAAAATTTGTCAACATACAATGCCGTTCTAATTGTTTTATTCCATTTTAAATAAATGTTGTTCAAGCATTCTATTCAAGAATCCCGAAAACAATTATCACAAAAATATTAAGCACCACTACCGTTTTCACCAATGATAATAAGAAATGTGTCCTGAGCATCAACTCAGATCATAAAATGATTTCTGAAGAATCGCATAGTAATAATGTAGAGTGCAATAATGATACAGTTGGTTTGCTAAACAAACAAATGTAATCTTACAGTGCTACTTCATCTATAACTGATTTTGAATAAGCAAAAATCTGTAAGAAATGCATTGAACTGTAGATAAAATAACTGACGAAAATGTACTGTTATTTTTATCACAAACAAAATTTGCACAGCAGAAAGCAGCAATTATAGCCTACAGTACCTTTTAATATTGACAATCATGTTATTAGTTTGGCATGTGGTATGAAAAAATAGTTTGCACACAATAGCCTAAGCCATTTTCAAACCCTCCTGTTATTTTATTTATTTTAGTTTTTGTTTAATATAGGCTACGTTATGAACAACATTTCAAACATACTGAAATACTTTAGCCACGGATCGGTGTTTCTGGTATCAGTGAGCACGGAGTGGTGCAGGAGTGGAGTGATTATTAAATTCTCTGAGCGCAGAGGGGAAATTGTTGTCTTTCAACTCTCCTCATATACTCTGGTTTCATCCTTTTGATGTCACCACGTCTCAGTACTTTTAATGAGAGAGCGCATCTGCACACCTCTCAGGGTTGATCGGGTACTCGGTACCACTGGTAGTTTAAAAAAAACCTGGTACCGTTACATTTTAATTTTTGTAGTACCGACTTGGTACCAGAGTACCAGGTCTTTGACAACACTACTCGAACACAACCAGATACAGAAATGTGCCGCAAATACTCGCAACACAACCAAATACAGAAACGTGCCGCAATTATGCACAATACAACCAAATAAAGAAGTGTATTAAATTATATTATAGATTAGATTTAGTGTTAAATATAATGTAGAAGATATAAAGGATTATATCAGGGTCAGTATTAAAAAATGTGAAAACACCTGCTCTAAGGGATGCATGTCATTACTGCAGTCTTTTCCTGAAGTGAAAAGTTTGAGAAGCAGAAGTCTCCATTTGCTCAGTGGTGTCTACAGGAAACAACTGATACACTAAAGTGACCTAATTTGAGATTTTCTTTCCAACAGTATGCCTTTCAGATGCATTTTTCACACAAGACTTGCATTTAAAGCATGTTACCTAAGGAACTTGTGGTCTCCAAAATAGACAATAAGCTCTCTGATTTCAGTTTATTTCCTCCTGCAGTTGCAGACACCGGCTCATCTATAACATTCCGTCCCTCTAATGTTCTCCATCAGTAAAGCAGTTGAAAATGGATCTTACTGCCTCAGTGTAAATTCTGCCATGCTTTTCAGTTGATGAGTTGCCAGTTGGATGTGCTCTGCAGGTGAAAGTCAAGAAGAGTTAAACGCATACGTTTGGGAGTTGAAAACACATCCTCTTTACCAGATCCCCTCTCCACCCACTGGAGTATATGAGCAGTACAGAGTACAAGTGTGGAGTTGAATGATTTAGCCTGGAGCAAGGAGTGGTTTGTTTGAAAGTCAGAGCACCTGTGTTTTCTCTTGCTTTAGGAGGGCTCTGAAACAGCTGTATAAAAGGCCATGTGTAGTCTATTAAAATAATATAAAAATACAAATCAAAAACAAGCATTAAAATAATCTAAAACAAAATTCAAAATGTGAGTCCATATATCATCCGATCATTCAATAATTCCATTCAATCTGACAAACGAAAAACGGCAATATTTAGTTTTTCCATTTGAACCACAAATTGAAAGTTGGCGTTCCATGGAGAAAAATTCAAGAAATGAAAAGATGGCTAGTTTTTTTTTTTCCTTTAACAAATGGAAAACTACATTTTGGTTTGACAGCTTCTTTCGTTTTAGGAACACAAATTAAGATTTTTTTTTTAAATATAAAATCAGAGGGCTCTCTGACCCTCCATAGACAGCAACACAACTGTAATGTTGCTAGGTCCAGAAAAGGACATCAGTAAAACAGTCCATGTGACATCAGTGGTGCAATTTCAATTTTGCGAACCTACGAGAATACTTTTTTGTGCGGTTTGACCAATCAAATGAAGGGGGAATGTCAGCACCACCAATGTACACAAATTAAATACTGAAGCCATAAACCAACTTACAATATACAAAATAAGAGAGGTTTTTTTTTTCATTTGTTAAAAAAAAAGAAAAAAAAAAAAAAGCCATCTTTCCATTTCATAAGTATATTCCTCTACAGAATGGCAGCTTTCCATTTTTGGTTCATACAGAAAAAAAATATTGACCTTTTTACTCTTTTGGTTTGCCAGATTGAATGGAATAATTGAAAGATCATGTGATTCACAGACCAGAGTGGCATGATATTTCGTAATTCCCTCAACAACTGTTATTTCTTTAAGAAACAGAATTCCAAAAGTCTTGGAAAACCTGGATATTTGAAGGAACAAATCTATTTAAAAAAATAAAATAAAAAATCATGGAATTTTTTATGAATATTATTATTTTTAGTTATGTTGAGCTCTAAAATATTCAAAATTTAAATTTGTGAGTAAAAAAAATTAAAATAATAATAATAATTTAAAAAAATATACATTTGGAAAACCCTGGAAAATTATGGAATTAAATTATGCAGTTCTTTAAAATAATTTTCTTGAAGTATTTTTATATATTGGGGGCCTCAGAATCAAACACGTTGAAAGCCACTGATAAACACTAAAGCATCATACTTGCAACTGTACAAAAGTAGAGTAAACATTATAGAAGTTAACTATACTTTTAAAACAGCATAGGGCTTCACAGACTCTGCCACTTAAAAAGCTCAAGCTCTTCAAAGTCAGGTGGATTCTGATTGGATCTCATTGATTTTATTGTTCATCAGCTGGAGAAAATCATTCTGAAAATGTTTCCAACCAGTAGCGTGTTTAGGCACTACGCAACCTACACAATTGCGTGGGCCCAGCTGTCCATGGGGCCCCCCACACAACACAATTTATACCGAGGGGGAACACTTGCTGAGGGTCCCCAAAACACTGAACACACCCCTGATTCCAACAATATTGTTTTCTGTGTTGTTATAGTTGTGGTGTGGACTTCCCTTTTCTCCTATAATGACAATGATTGGTTACACTTATCGTTATAGTTCTCGTCCTTGACCGGCCCATTATACTTGAAAGCAGCAAAAGATTTTTCTCACCTTTGACTGCGGTGACATGCATAGTAGAAATCCTGAAGTGGAGCTGGACCGGAGTGATTACAGAACACTTAGACTGAGGATGGAAAATATCTGCCGCTCCAGTCCACTCATGGTCACAGTGCTCTCTGCTTTTTTCCTCCTGCTAAGTGTGTTTTCTTATCTCCTTTACAGCTCAGGAGCACACTGGTCTGTCCTGCTGTGATTACACACGCTTTATCTTACAGGCAGGCCGACTCTGGTCTCTCTGCATCACTCGACTGAACTTTCACCTGAGCTCTGTTTGCTCATCATCACACTTAAGGAGATTTTTAGTATGTGGCCAGCAGCTGGATAAGTCAGTGATTTAGTGCAGGCGAGAGCAGGACCGTTAACAGTCTGGTGTTTTACTACAGATGGTGAGGACAGGGCACGTGAGAGCTCAGGATTCAGTGTTTGGTGACCCATTTTCTGGGTGTGGTGATAATGTGAGTGAAGATACCTTTGTCTCACCCCGTGACAAAAATGGAAAAAGGGGGGAAGGGAAAGCGAGGATCAAAGGAGACTGTACAAGAATGAGGTTGCGGAAGGAGGAGGAGGACGGCAGAGTGCTTGAAAAGTTGTGCTGATTGATAAGATGAGAGTGGTGTAATCAGAGCCCTTCGCACTGATGTTTAGACCCTCTCCTCCTGATATCGATCCCTTGGGCAGCCTGGAACATGGTAGGAGGTTCCAGCTTATTGGGCTTCCTCTGCTTGTGTAATCACTCTCCCCGAACAGGAAACCCGTAAGACTGTGATGCCTCTGGTGGGAAAGAGCTGATCTGTTGAGACGAGACAAGCTCAGGCTAACAGCCTTTTCAGCCCGTAACAAACAAATGACACAGTGTCTTGTAGGGATTGGGATAAGATTGTTACAATAAGCCATAATATGCAGATAAGGACTCTATTTGGTACACAAGTATATAAACGCAGATGATTCTAGCTGCACAAGCTTGAATTTCAAATGTTGCTGTGTTCCCAAAAAATATGGTAGATCTTTATTAAAATCAACCTTGTAGTTATATGAAGATCACATTAAGACATTTTACCCTTTTCCCAGAGCCAGTCAATTTTAAAATTGTGCTTTCAAAAACAGTACTTTATTACTATATATAACTAAATTGTATTACTTTATTACAATATATAGTATATATACCTGACTCACAGTGTGGGAACTCATTCACAGGGAAGAATTCTCATGATGGACGGGCACAAATGAGTTTCATCTCATCTTGCTCTTATATAACGCAGGAATGAGCTGCCTAATGTGTCGCTGGGTGCCTGGCGAGAGAGAGTGGCTTTGGGGATTAAAGCATCCCGTCTCCTTGGGACGACGGGACGATGGGTGATGCAGAAACAGCTCCTGCTGGATGGACGAGGAGTCGTGTAAGGAGCTTAGGTGGGGTGACGAGTATTCAGCTGACAGTCACTGAGGATTAGTTCCCAGCACTGCGCAGGCATAAAGAGAGTCCGGCTGTAAAAACAGATTCCTCTTCCCGTCCTTCAACAGGGGCTAGCATGGGTCTTTAATCTAACTTCCTTCCTCTATTACGTTTCAGCTCTCTCAAGCTTTCCCCTCTGCATCTTTGATGTCTCGCAAAACTCCCAGCTTTACATTAAAGTCGTTTCTAGCAGTGCAATATCTATATGTGATTTATGAGCATGAGAGTGCAAATCATAATTTTTAAGCTTGCATACATTACTAGAACTCATGAAGTATAGGTACATTTTTAAAAAAGCATCAAAATAAAGAGAGATTATTCTGAGATTTCATATTAGTGCATCATTTTTTAGTGGCTAGTCCCTGAAATCCCTCCTCTATCTCAGACTATACAATCTTGAGGTTTGCTAGATTGAGGACAAGCAACAGGAACAAGTACAATTGACAGTAGAAGGTGACAAGTACACAAGTTAATATATCTGATTTTAGGATTTTTTTTTTTTTTTTTTTTAGATTTGAAACTTTTTTTTAGATTAAATGTTTAGGTTGAGTAGAATCTGCAAATCTCTGACAGAGTCTGTTTACTTCCTTCTGTGGCTGCAATATGTGTGTTTTCCGCCAGCTGGCAACCTTGGGTATCAAAATACTATTGGGTAAATTGGCAGTGGGCAGAAACAAACAGACCAAAACAAAAAATTCCAACATGGAGGGCACATTTTAAAGCACAATAAATGGCTGTAGCATTATTATTATTATTATTATTATTTATTTATTTTTTTTTTTTTTTGTAGAAATTAGTATGAGAACACGTTATGGTATTTTTTTGCTTTAGTAAAGTCAAAAATGACATAAACCACCTTTTAAAACAAGTCGCTTTTAGTAATGCAAATATCTGTTACATTTTTCATCTTAGCAATGTAAATAATGAGCATGATACTGCAAGTAGTAATTTTTAAGCTTGTATATACATCACTAGCATTCATAAAGTTAAAGCATACATAAATCTTTCAAAATAATTTTCAGATAAAGAGCATAATTTTAGTGACCCGTCTTTGAAATGTTTTTTTTTTATTATTATTATTAACTGCATTAAAATCCACTGCCATTCATAAGTGTAAGATAAGAAAGTCTGAAGTGTTTTTTTTTATATTAACGAAAATTAATGCTACAATATTATTCAGCAAGGATGCATTCAGTTGATCAAGAGAGACATCAAAGACTTTTACACTTACAAAAAAAATGCATTCAAGCATAGTTAAATCTTTAAAAATAGCTTCACTGAGCTCTTTAACTGTGCGGAACTGTTCCTCTTAAACCACGCTTAGTGAAACCCTAGTTAGAACTTATTTGTCCTAAAATAATATCCCCCAATATTTCTGTAAACGCTGGTATAGTTCAGTTTTGTAATGGAGAGATGAGTGCTTCCTAATCTTATAATGATTTTGAGACACATTAGCAAACAATTCAACTCATATTTCCTTTAGTTTCATCATTTATTTATGATGCATGAGTTAGTTTATGAAAACACTGGATATTAGAATTGTTCTTTTCAGTGTAATTACCAAAAAGATTCCTATGGATCCTGAGCAATGATGCTTGGATTTCACACCTTGTTAGGTCTAGTGTCTAAATACACTTTAAACGAGAGAGTGCATCTTAGTGCTCACTAGGGAGAGATCTAACAGAAGTACCATCATATATTGCATTCCCTGATATTGTCTTTCAGTAATCACCTAGATTGTTCACTTTATAGGAGGAACATAACCTGGAATGGCTGTTTTGAGATTCTAAATGGTGCAGTCATTTTCAAGACTCCATAGCAAACTTATTAGTAGTACCCTGACAGGTACTGATTTATGAGATACACTAAGCCTATTATTTAGGCTACATGTGACACATTATGTATCTCTTTATTTGTCAATGCCACTCTGGTCAAGGCTGAACTGACTATTTTTTGAGGCAAAGAAAATGCACAATGCATACAGTACGTCAAACACAGTGCTGTCAACCCAAGGGAAGCATCTAACAGAGGTACTGTCATATTGTCTTCCAAGATATTGCCTTCGGTAGTTCTGCACTCATCATCATCGTCTAGATCTTTCACTTCAGGGGAGAACAGAGGAAAATAAACTAAAGTGTTCTAGCTCACATGGGCCTTTCTCAGGGTTTGTTTTCCTCTCAGCCCAGCTTGCAACTCTTAAAAATGTTGTAGGGAAGCATGAAGGATAAAGTATAATTTGAGATGCTCAATGGTGCAGTAAGATTCCTCTCCAATTACTTTAAAACTTTTCTCCCTGTGCCACGTGTCAGTAAACTCGGTTTCAACCAAGGTGACCAACCATTGTCACTTTTTGTGCTATAAAAATGGCATCGAAATGCATATATATATATATATATATATATATATATATATATATATATTATCTGTCAAATTCAATTTTTTTTTTTAATTATAATGAATGGATTTCAATGATATATTGAACACTGAACTAAAAATGGCCCCTGTCCATAAGCTTAAATTGCCTGTCTACAAAGTCTCAAAATGTTACCAATATGCCTGGGGCCTTAGGATAAAGTGCATTCTTCTGCAGTCCAGTGAGCTGTCCAACATCAGCCAAAGACAGAAAAAAGAAACCAAAAGCACACCAATACTTCACCAGGATCTCAAGAGATGAGTCAACAGCTGACAGGTTTTTTTAAAGCTCATGTAAATAGGGACCCAAGAGTCTGGCCTCACAGTGATGCTGAAAGGGAAGGCTGATGTCAGTTCTTCTTTCTTCTGCTGTCACTCCAGCGGACTGGAGCAGATACAAGAGGATCGTGACCCCTCTGGCGCCCTCACACACAAACACTTCTGACTCACTTTGGCAATGGCTGATTGGGATGGCAGTTCCCCTTCACCTGGGATGTCAGGCTTGGCACAGTTTCCAAGGTGACAGCTGCCTCCGTGACTAGCTAAAACAGCAGAATCCACACGACACAAACATGTGCTACTGCATTTCTAATTAAAACACACTAGAGGTCTACATGGGCTCAAAATTCATGCTACACTGAACTGACCCGGACTTGTCTATTATTC
This sequence comes from Carassius auratus, assembly GCF_003368295.1. NCBI lineage: Eukaryota > Metazoa > Chordata > Actinopteri > Cypriniformes > Cyprinidae > Carassius > Carassius auratus. The sequence continues at coordinate 20,937 of NW_020523290.1, read as the reverse complement.
TGAAAGTTTGACCTGGGCCCGTGCAGAACCAAGAAATGTCATCATGGTGACGAATGACAAATGCGACTTGCATTTTTTGTATCTGGAGTCAACTTGCATAATAATTTAGACTGTTTGCCCATTTGGATTATAATAATAAAAGTCCAGTGCTGACATTAGCTTTACTTATTTGCTATCATTTCGGTGCTCTCTAAACAAAAATTTTAGATATAACAACCAGACGGTTCATGCTTAAAATTATTATTAAAATTGGAGAAACAAAGCATAGTATGGCGGAATAAGTCCCGCCTTGCAGAAGATCTGGCCATAGAAACATGAAGCGCACGTTAGCTAAATGGAGCAGCCAAATATAAACTTTAATTAAATTTCTGAGCATCATAGAAAAAAAAAATGTATATGACAGTTCATCTAAGATTGTGTTGCTGTTTTGAAATATTTGATTTAAAATATAGAAATACAATAAACAATGTGAAAAAATTATCTGATTCCTGCTGTACACAAAACCATGCATGTCAGTCAACAAGAAGTATTTAACCATGGCTATCTTAACTTATCCATTAAGGTATCTCTGTGCATTTGCATTAACTACACCCGCCCAGCTTCTGATTAGACGCTCGTTTTTTTTTTCTTCTTTTTTTTTTTTTCTTATTTCAAATTACCGTTTTAACACTTTTCTTATCCTAATTTTACAAGTTAAAAGTTACAAAACAACACACACACAGTACTGACTGACTCTGATAATGGCCAGGTGTTCTCCATGTCCAACCGACTCGGGTATTACACACAATGTTAAACAGACCCGGGACCCTAAGTAATAGATTGGGACCTGACCCGGACCCAGCTGACCATTTAAAATATAGCCCCGAACCCGTGTGGATCCTCTGCAGTAAATGGGTGCCGTCAGAATGAGAGTCTAAACAACTGATAAAAGAAAATCATAATATTCCACAAATAATCCACATTAGTCCAGTCAATAAATTTATGTCTTGTGAGCAAAATGCTGTGTGTTTGAGAAACAAATCCAGAATTTTTAATTCCAGATAAAATACAAGTCTTCTATCCATAATATTACTATCTCCAGTGAAAAAGACGATTTGTTTGAATCAGGAGGTAAGTATGAACAGACTGTTTACGAGTGAAACCAGTCCAAAAGAGTTCTAAAATAAATGTTAGAGGATTTAGATGTGAAGCGACGAGAGGGGATGGACTTTTTCACTGGAGGAAGCGTTATTATGGGTTATGGATATTTTAGTGACAAAGTGACAAAAAAAATTTCAATGTCTTAATGACAGATTTGTTTCTTAAAAGCATGCTTTTTGACTCTATAAGATGTGTATTGATTGACTGGACTAATGTGGATTACTTGTGGATTATTGCAATGTTTCTATCAGCTGTTTGGACTCTTATTCTGACGGCACCCATTCACTGCAGAGGATCCATTGGTGAGTAAGTGATTTAATGCTAAATTTCTCTAAATCTGTTCAGATGAAGAAACAAACTCATCATACATCTTAGATGTCCTGAGGGTGACAAAATGTTCAGCAAATTTTCCTTTTTGGCTGAACCACTATTATCAAAGCAGAAAACAGCTATTTTAAATGTTAATTAGATTTCACAGTAATACTCCTTAACTATATTTTTGATCAAATGAAAGCATCCTTGGTGAGCATAAGAGACTTCTGTCAATAACATTTAAAAAAATCTCACAGACCCCAAACTTTTGATCAGTAGTGTATATGGGTGATAAGCTGGTATTTTAAGCAGGGAAATGTGGTGGAATTTAGCAATTGTTAGCCGCACATTAATGATCATCTTGTTTATCTTGTAACTTTTTTCTCTCTTCTTTGCTCTAAACACTTATATTGTGGTCTCCTGATGGCTTACTAAGCTCAGATGTTTGACAATTATTTCTTATGTCTGGGAGGATGGGCAAATAAACGTCTCGAGGAGAGAGGTGCAGAAAGTTAAAGTTTCTTTCTAATACTGGCTCTATTAAAAAGTGTATTTCTGTCAGACTGATTGACGATAGGTCTTTGTTTATGAGCCATCAAAGAAACTAGTTTAGGTATGAGGCTGAAACTCACTGTATTTTATTCACTGTATTGTGCTCAATGAACTGTATCATTCTATTCTGTGATGGCAGCTATGATATTCTCTCTATAATTCTGTTGGCGAATTGACTAAAGTGTTCTGCCACTTCAGCATGCATTATTTAAACATCATACTCATTCATCTTATTTGCATGGCACCTGCAGTCCAGCTCATCCAAGCGCTATGTGCTGGTGTAGCACTGAACCTTTAGTATCAAGTTACTACATTGCTTACTGCAAACATGCCTAATATATATACAAACATGCCTCAATGTATAATGCAACACATTCTGATAACATATTAAAAGGCTGGCGGTAAACAGTTTGTTAAAAGAGACACTTGTGTACTTTTTCTACTAATCTTGGCTGCATCAATTTAAAATGATGCCAAATTAGAATCAACTGATAGAGGATAATGGATAAACTGTAGACAAACAAGCAAACTTGTAGCTTGTCACTGGGGCAGTTTATTGTTGCACACAATAAGCACATGAACACGGAATTACACATGCATAAATCATAAATTACTGCCAAGAATAAAGTCCAAGAAAAACTAAATAAAATATAGATACAATAAATTACCGGTAATAATTTGTTAATTTTAGAGGAACCGATAGAGTGCAAAGGTGTTCGTATGAGTGTAATGCCACAGTGGCAAACTAAAGGTATTATTTCACACATTATTACTGACAGGAAAAATTGCTATAAGCATTTATTTTGTGAGTGTCTTTGCACAATTACCTGATTTGCATAATCTCTTTAGTGAATCAGATGCTAGAACAACGCATGCCAATAAACATTATCAGCATGCGCAATTCATTCCCCCCTGTATTTTCAGCCAGTCTTCTGCGGTACGACTTAGATAAGGATTATAAGACCAGCGGGTTTGCCAAACTCCAGGTTTGGGAAGGTCATTCTACAGGCAAACTAGCAGATGAGCAGATTTATTGCAATGGTGCTGAGAATGACCTCCCTAGAGACTGAAGCTTCCCCAGGAGTTCAGTTGTGTCACTGTTACAGGCTCGAGGACAGAACTGAGGCTTTGGATTTTAATACGGAGAGCCCTGGTGGGTAGAATTAGTCTTGTGAATTTCTCCTGAGGTGTGTCTGTGCGTGCAAATTGATGCTTGAGGAAAGCAAGGGAAATATTCATTGGAACAGTTTATCTTCTGTAATGGATTAGATAGAGGAGAGTAAATATTTACACCGTGTCATTACATGCACGCCAAGAAATATTCATCCTGAAACAATCTCACACCCTCCTCAAGCTTGGCAAGTTTACGGTGTTTCAAATTAAGGCATTTAATGGAGGATTGTTTTTAACTATAAGGATGAAACCATTACTGATGTAATGCTACTGAAATGTATTTAAGTTAGCAAACTAGCCATGGTATAAATATATGATTTTTTTTTCTTTCAGCTTGAAACAACATCAGCAATGAAGAACTGGAAGTATTGCATCTGAAAGAGAAGAATCAGAGCATTTCAGGAACTTACAGAACTGCACAAACTAATTGTGAACTCCTAAGAAAAGACCTCTTGTTTTGCCACAGGAATCACTCACCTACACTCTCTGAAGTTCCGCAAATCTCAAATGTTTTATGTTTTTATTCACAATCAAAATCTAAAAGATCAATCTACTTTGGGAATATCATCCATCCTTCCAAGAGCGTAAAGCAAAAGGATGTCTGATCAATCCATTGATATTCTTCATGTAAAATGAGCACACCAGCCTGAGCAGACATGCAACGGTCCTGCAACCTTTATTTTGCCTTTCAAACTCTATGCAGTGGCCTGCCATTTTATCTGCTCTTCAAAAGAGACATAGCTGCTTTAGCTGTTGGCTTTGGCATGCCGGTGACAAAAGAGATCATCAACCTTTTTCCAGTGACTTTGTTGAGTACGTGTCTCACTTGTGTGTGAATGTTGCCAATGAGGAATCAATTCATCTGCCTTTATGTGAAATCTCTCTCAGTTGTGGTCAAAAACAATATTTCAGCACTAATTTCAGTAATGTTACCACAGACTAAATGCACGTCCTGTTTATTCACACCCCATTCAGTATTGCATAGAGCAGAACATTCCTATAGAGCTGTGATGCTGCTTAAACACTGATGTCAAATGGAATATGCCATCAAAAGGAGTCCAGGCACAATGAGTTGGCATTTTACATCCCCGACTCAATCATGGATGATTCACAAGGATATAAATGTGTGAACCAGGCTCTGAGCTTTATCTAAATCTATGCCAAAATGACAGCCTGTAAAACCAGAGCTTAGTGCCTGCTGTTTCAAGTATGAATGCTCTTTTTTTCTTTTTTTTTTCTTTTCTTTTTGATGTGGAATAAAAATACAGATGTGGAGTTTTTCTTGTTATCTTAGAATATATGGTAGCTACTAAACTAAAACAGGCCTAAGGCCTCATTTATAAAGAAATTTCCTAAATGTTCCTACAATTCATATACAATTTCCATCCTACTTTCATCACAGTCTGGTTCAAAAATGTATTTTCACAAAAATGTGTACTTGACGGTAAAACGTCCTGTTATCTTATTCTGTAGGACATTTTTTTTTAAATAAGACTTGTCTAATTCATATCATAATATTCATGTGAATGTAAATGTTGTCACTCATTTATTCTGTAGCTAATTTGCATCACCTAATGTCATCATAATATTCAGCGCAAAAAAGGGGGCATTGACATACTGATCAGAAAGCGAACATTTTCTTTATAAATTTCATTTTATTCATCATGTAGGAGCAAATCCATGGGGTTTAGCATGGAATCATATGTGCATTTTATAAATGAGGCCTTGGTCAGAATAGTGTGATATTTATGCAAATCAGAGTATTATGGTAGCGACCAAGCCAGTTGTTTTAACATGGTATGGTTGAATAAAAAAAAAAATTAAAATTTTTTTTTTTGTAAATAATCGATACATAACAATATTGTTAGTTTTACCCTTCAACTGCTAGTCCAGGGTGTTTATTGTGGAGTATCTACTTGACAACGTTTTTGTGTGCTGCTTTCTGATCAATATGCGATAAAATCCTGAACACCCTTGGGCTTTTACAAAATTTCTATTAACAGCCATTGAATACACAGTATTTATGTTCAACCCCAATGATGTCACTGTTGAAAGTTATGAAATAAATCATCTGACATTTTCTATGAGCTAGACTACTGAATGGCTGTTTTCTGAATGTGATGTCTTGGTTTCCAGTAAAAAATGTCTAAACATACTTTTATGTTAAATACTTTTATGATAAATTACCTTCAAAGGCAAGTTCTAAAACAGTATTTACTGGAAAACAAGACAAAAATACTGATTAATAAAATTATTTGTTGCAGTGCTGTTGGCTACAGTAAAGGACTCAGGATTACAGGAACCCGTTTGGACATGGACACTACAGATACAAAAGTGTGATTCATTTAATGTGAAGTATGGAGTATGTAGATCTTTTGAGAACAAACTCAGGCTGTTAAGATGTATCAGTTCTTGTTTCACCTCATCTCAGGCTTTAGCCTTTCACTCAAATATCAGTCTTGCTTTCCAGGAAATGGAATGCAATTACAAATACAAATGGATCAGTACATGCTGTGGGCTAGAAATGATATATTTATTATGAAAAATATATATATTAAATAGAAAATATTAAATTATATATGTAAAATTAAAGAATTGTGATTTTCCTGTGAAATGGTGAGAAATTAAGTCTGTACTGTGCACATTTGTAAAAACAATTGCTAATGACTATTTTCACTTTCAAACTATGAATGTTTCAGAGTATTGTTTTTTGTGACATGAAAATATTAACAAGTCTGTATGTCCAGCTGACAAAGATTTAATGACAGAATGTTAGAAAGATAGAAAGAACTGTACATTGAACTGTAGATAGATAGACATGTGGACAGACAAAACAATAGATAGAAATGTCAGAAAGACAGAACAATAACAAACAGAACAATAATTGATGGAATGACAGACAGACAGACAGACATGTAGATAGATAGATAGATAGATAGATAGATAGATAGATAGATAGATAGATAGATAGATAGATAGATAGATAGATAGATAGATAGATAGATAGATAGATAGATACTCTCAGAAAAGGCAAACGGCTAGAAAACCAGACATTTAGCAGATGTTCAACTGGTCCATGGTCAAGACAGTCACAATGACATTATTCTGTAAGCTGGTGTCCCATCAGCTGTGATTGCTGCTGAAGGATGGTGCTTTGGAGGAAAGAAACATTATACACAATTTTTTTAGCCTGTGGGTATCGGTAAACGATTGCCATATTGATCCTACATGCTTTCAGATTTCAGGGGTTATTATAGTTAATGTGTCTGTGTGCAGTTAGCCCCCGGCTGCACTTTGCTGCATGTTCAGACCTTATTGAGGTTGAAACAGACAGTTTTTCCTGCTGAACTGGAGACTGCACAACCACATTTGAAGATTAATAGTTCATATGAAGTTTTTTTTTTTTTTTCAAAAACATAAGCACATAGAATTAATTTGCGTTAACAAAATTAAAATGCTGTCATCATTTGGATGTGTAGTGCACCCAGCTTCATCTGGATACATACTGTACAGTTCATTTATGTAAAGCAATTTACTATGTAGAAATATAATACTGAACTATATTGTTTATAAAGTTGCAAAATGTGAAATTTATTATCACCCAACTCTAATTAAAAAAACTATAAGCACTCTATAAGTAGTAAATATATAAATATATAAGATATAAAGGTATTATAAACATTAACTTCATGATTTTCTATAAAGCAGCTTGAGTATTGTATTGTGAAAAAGTACTATAACAAATATAACCGACTTGAAATAAAAAGAGCAACTTGAACATTTTGCTAGAAATCTCCTATGGTGCCACACAGTTTTTCAACAATATGAGGGATGTTTTTTTTTTTTTTTTTTTTTTTTTGTATTTTGGGCATATTATTTTCAGAACCTTGCACATGAAATGCAAGAGATTTGAATTAAATTCAAACAAAAGATGTAAACTTTTTTTCTGTCTCTTACTCTATCTGGCTCTCTTCATCACAAACTCATAATTTATTCTTGGTATGTTTCTCTTCTTCACATTGTGCCACACTCAGAGGACGGTGTATTCAGGACAGTACCACTATAATCTAATTACCTGGGAAAATCAAATCACCTCTTGGTAACAACCTGCTAAGGAAAATATTTCAAAGGCTTTCAAAAGGGCAATGACCCGGACTCTTAAAACAGCTGAATTTAATTGACATTCATTTGAAATCCTGTGTCAAAGATGAAGACAGCTCTTCCATAGATAAATCATTTCTTGGCAATAGTGAGCAGCCAATAATAATATTACCTTTCTCTGTGACATCAATAGAAGACAAGCATTCACAAACACACACACACTTCAACACAACACTGCAGTGAAGACAAGTGTCATTCACATTATTTGCATCTTTGGAATTGATTTCCAAGGGCATTTTCTTTCCTTCCTCTGACCTTAAACGCAGTTTGCCTTCAAATGATCTTTGTGCTTTATTAAATATTACAAATATAAAGAAAAAGGAATAAATAATGCACAAGATATCAAAACGGTATATGGATATCAATCGGTAGATCATTTTGCAAATTACCTCTTATATATTTTATACTTATATTTTAATATTTTGAGTTTTGAGCTTTTATCTATTATATGATATAACTTTTATTTTTCATATATTTCATTTGTGTTTATTCGGTTTTCATTTTAATTTTAGTGTAGGTTTCAATTATTTTATGTGATTTTTTCATTTGTATTACTTTGTTTTCGTCCAACTTTATTTTTGTTTCCGTTTTAGTTTTAGTAATTTTTTGTACTTTACCCACAACTTATTTGAGTTAATTTCCAAGGCAACATGTCAAACTCTTGTTTAAGCTTTTCATCTATTATTTATATTTTTCTTTTATTACAGCTTTCTTTCAGTTACTGAGAACTGGTACCGTCACTTAGTTTTGGAGTTGCCGAGAAGGTTTTTCAATAAACTTCATCTTAGCTACACATTCAACAACACCATCATCTGAGACAGTGAAAATAGAAATCTTGACAGAGTTTGTCTGCAGAGATACTAAACCTATAAATAGAATGTTGTGAAAGATATCAAATATCTTGATAACAAGGAAACAGGAATTTCACACACACTTCCTCAAACTGTCTGATGTGGAAGGTACCATAAGCAGTCCAACACATTAAACGTTCACTGAACACCATGCGCTATAGTTTCTAATCCTTTACAATCCTGGAACATTGAATCACACTGGCTGAATACAGGAGATTTATTTTGAGAAGACCACAGTTGCATGAAGACAACCTTAACCCTGAATGCACATAATGCAATTTATCAATCAGTCCATTTGTTATTTTTTCTGTTTTCGCTGTCAAGCTGCTGTTGTTTTTTCCCATTTGCTCACACTTTCTTACTGCTAAATGGAACGCAGGCTCATTGTAGACTGTCGATATGCAGCAGATGCCTGTCACTTTGCACTAATCTGTGATGACAGTATTTGCAAATCAAATTAAAGCATAAATTGTCTTATTGAATTATGGAATTTATCTGATTACTGTAACAAATAATTGTATTTTAAATAATTACGTTTAACAGACAGTCTGTGCTGTCAGTATGGCATGACAAAACAAAACTGCTCCCATTACAAGTGCTTGCAGTATAGACAGTTTTGTTGATTATAATGGCAAAACACATCTAGTTTTGCTAACTGTCGCTCTCTCTTACAGCGCAGACATTCATTTACTATAACGTTTACTATAACGAGAACTTTTTGATTCATCACATCATTCTCTTGCAGTGCAGATATAGAAATTGTCAAAAAATCTCACCATGGTGGTAACAGGCTGGATTTTCAGTATCCCTAGTATGGTCATTGGGCAAGAAATCGGTCCCGAGCACAAACAGACCTGATATAAATATCCTGAAATCCATCAAATCAGAAAATAAAATGTTGCACATCTTGACCCCAATAAGAAATTTGCCACAATTCATGGTTGATGATGAAATGCTGGCTGTCACTCATTGTAATAAGATTTTTAGCAGTGATATTGAAATTGCCAGCGGTTGACTGAAATGAATGTCAGCGCTGACTCTGGAGTATTGGCTGTCTAATAAGCTCACTTCCAACAGACGTCTGTATCATCTGTCACTGTCAGATGCATGCAGGCCTCCCGTTCCTTCTCATATTGAGATCTCACAACCGGACACCACTGACAAAACACTCGCATCAAATCTGACACATGCAAGACATTTTGCATGCTATCAATATCTACACATATACATGCTATGCAGTAGGGGCATAAAAACAATGACAGGCAAGCGAAATGGAATTTCATGATGACATTAAATAAATAAATATCTTAAAATGAGATAATAATGACTGGCCAATGATCGGGCCAAATGACTGGCTAAAATCAAATATACTTTCTTCAGTTGCACGTGTCAGTTTAAACGCATCTTCTTGCACTTAAACTAGAGCCCCAGATACAGATCCCCTGTCTTAGAGGACCATCAGGACAAGACAACAGGAAACAGAAGATTCTTCTGTACAAGAAGACTTTGCTGCAGCCTGGAATTGAACTGCTGGTTTCACCTGGTCAGAGGAGAACTGGCCCGCCAACTGAGCCTGGTTTCTCCCAATGGAGTTTTGGTTCATTGCCGCTGTCGCATAAGCGATGGTGTAAGCCATGCAAGATGCCATCCAGCTTGTCGGGAGCAGCTGGGGTTAGGTGTGTTGCTTTAAGGACACCTCAACACTTGGTCAGGTGGAGCCGGGGATTGAACTACCAACCTTCCGGTTTGTAGACAACCTACATGAACCACTGAGCCACTGCCGCCCCTGTGCATTAAGTCTTAAAGTGACAGCAGCTTAAAATACCTGCCTCTTACTATGTCATTAATGTTAATAAAACAACAAAAGACAAAGGGAACATCTTAAGATTCATCTTAATTTATACATTGAAGACTATGCAGTTTTATTTAACCTGAACAAATTATAGCAGTGTTTATTTAATTTGTTATGCTGTATCTATTTGTGCTATTGCTTGTAATTTATTCATTTGTTCTTATTTTACTCTTATTTTTACTTCTTTAATAATGTTTTCACTTTATTTTAGTTAGGTTTGTAGTTTTTGCTGTGGTATGAAAATTGGAGCTAAGAATAACACATTTGGTCACTTATCCATTGGATTACAATTTTATGCAATCTCAAAACAATTAATGTATTTTTATTTATATATATTTTGTGTGTATAAATTCAATCATAAAAGACTTCAAACAATAAACTGTACGTTTAGGACACCTTCAGACAATTATGTCACCCTCAAAGATGGTGCAAAACTGGCAGAATATCAAATGAGTGGCGGCTGTAAATAAATAATGTTTTTTTTGTACAAAGTGTTTTAATTTTGCAATAACCAACTGGTCTCACTGTGATCAAAAATAATAAAATAAAAAATAAAAAACTCTATTCTGTAAAATGCTGTGCCTAAATTGTTTGTGCTGTCTGTCTTTAAAAATAAATGCTTCCTGGTTTGATATTTTGTTATATAAAACAAAGTTACTGTATCCTCCATCACAATGTTTCTCAGTCACAGAAGCCCCCGATGGTACATCAACACTACAGGCCAGTGAAAGTGTGAAGATAAGGTCACAAAATTTCAATTACCGATTTCAGCTGAGCAGAAAATTACATCTCAGGGACAAGGAGCAAATAAAACACTGGTAATAGGCAAGTGCAATACTACAGATATGTTTCCTTATTTATGTGAGTGACAGCAGCTAGCCTGTCGTAATACTGCACTGCTGAAAAGTAGTTAGTTGAGGGATCCTGGAATTTACTAGTAATCGTACACTTAATGAAAATAAAATGTATTCTTTCTTTTAAAGTTGTTTTGCTTTCTTAAGAAAAAAAAAGGATTTCATGCTATAAAACAGTTTTTTACAACTAGGTATATCATCTTGCAAGTTTCTGATAAAATGTCTTCGGTGTTGGCTGGATATAACCTCATGCTTATGAATAACCACTGATGTTTGTGAAAGCAGAGAGAGATTTCTTCATTATTATATATTTGGTCTCTTACATGTCACTACACTTTAAAAATCCTCCTGACTATACATGTGACATATTAAGACAGTTATTAATTAAGTGTTTTCATATTTGTTTAATTTTAGACGGATAGATAAATACTGTAGAATGACAGATCGACAGAACAACAGATCCATAGATCCTTTATGTATTGTCTTGACTAAGTCAAAGTCTTTCAATAAAATATTCAAGACAATTAAACCATTGCTTTTAAAAAGGATAAGAAAGATTTGACGCATAGTGTGTGATAAAAGTTTCATAAGTCTAATTATTCAGATTATATTTTGAGTTGAAAGGGACACAGACAAAAATGCCATCAAACTACTTTGTGATGCTGAATTATTTATATGACTAACTTTTACATAAAATGAAAATAAAATGTGAAGTTTCAAATACCTACATGTTTACCCCTCTATAAAAAGTAAACCAAAAAAATCTATACAAAAGGCTGAAGATTCAGTCCTGAGTATGCATACAGTAAACAGAATCCAATACGGCTGTTACCCAGCACTTAACCCCAGATTGCTCCAGGAGGAATGCACCTGCAAACAGTGCAAGTTGCATTGCACTTATAATAGCCTGTTAAGGGACAACTAACAAGTCAACAAGTAACAAGTGAAGTGTTGAATTTGTGATTGCCAAATCAAAACCTTCACATAGCCGCAGGACGCGTTTTCCAGAATAGTCATTAGCCTGCTGTTTGATCCCGTGCTGTTTTCATCTCTACAGGATGCAGAAATAGTGATCAATTGCTGCTGTGGCAAAACAATCTTGTCAATTGTCCATTCATGAAACTGTGATAGGTCAGTCCCATCTGTGATCATGTAAGTATTGAGCTCAGCTCTGCTTTTGGAACACATTTATTTGATTTCTTTGGACTGGCTTGTCTAAAAATGACATTCTAGCACCAGTTAGCTGAGTTTGAGGTTTAGCGTTTCAAGCACTAAGATGACGAACACAGCAGGTCAGTGCTAATGAAAACTGGCACTGCCTTCATGCACTTTAATAAGCTGTTAAAGCAAAATCTGGTTGTTGTGAAAGGGATAGTTCACCCAAAATTACCCTGAATGAAGAAGTGTTAAATTAAAATATTTACAAATTGAGTAAACGTTACTGCCGCCATTATCTCTGAACTTCCGTTAAGCTCAGACTTTCCAAGAAAACAAACTGATATTGATCACAAGCTTGTATGCGTTTGTATATGATTATTGAATAGCCATAAAATTCCCAGAAAATACCATTTAGCTGATTTATTACTCCCATCATTCTCTGTGTCAGCATTATAATTATAAAATAGACAGCTTAAACATAAGTTACACACCAAATGGGGACCCTTTGCTCTGCATGTACGTAGTGCTAGAAAATAAGTTAATGAAATGGAGAGAAAGAAATTTTCAATTATTCAGCATGTCAAAAATTCTTCCAGTCAAAATTACATAAATATGCATAATTTCAAAAAAGTTATTTATGATAGAAAAAATATATTTTTATCCCCAAAATCAAAAAGCGATGTAAAATATTATTCCTATCATAATAATATACATAATAACATTAGTCAGCTAAAGTAGTATTTTCTGGAGATTCTATGGCTATTTATCAATAATGCTACACTACTATCAAAGAATATCCATGGAATTGATAGAAAATACTACTTATTTAGCTGATTTATGATTACATTTAACCCATCATTCTCTGTAACAGCATTATAAGGATAAATTATACAACAAAAAAACAATTACACACCAAATAGAGATCCTTTGCTCTTCATGTGTTGCATTAGTGATAGAATCTCTCTTCCTATATAAGCAAGTGGAAAAGAAAAAAAAATATTCAGCAAATTAAGCATGTCATAGTTTCTTCTAATCAAAATTACATATTAAATATCATCATATCATACATGTATTTATGAATTCCAAACTGGGAACTATTCAAGGGACACTTGAATGTACAAGTTCATGCCACATCAGAAAAATCAGACCCTATAAGTGTGTACAAACTCATCAAGACTCTCGACATCGCAAAACTGGTCTACCTCATATCTCTTTCTGGTTCCCTTCAATACACTCCTATAATTAATTTTGGATAAATGAGATTTGCTTTTATAGCTAATCATTTAGCTTTAAAGTTTTTATTTCCTATTTGGAACTAATGAAGTATTTCATTGGTGATCAAATTACCCCAATTCTGCACTGCACTTTGCACTCTGCACCTATTACTCATATTACTCATCGAGGTGGATGCTGCACACTGGTGGTGAATGAGGAGATACCCCACTCTCTATGTTTAAATCTAGATTAAAGACCCCTCTCTTTGGCCAAGCATTCAAACAATGCATCTCATAATTTTGAATTGCAGTTATATATGATCAAATGTGCATTATTATACTTTAGCTTGGGTTAAACTAATTAATTTTACTTTGTTGGAACAGCAGCTACACTAATTATGTCTCTGTTTCTCTATTTTGCCACAGGATGTAACCAGGATTTACACAAACTTCAGTCTGGATCCAGAACACCTGAGAAGAGATGATGTCACCCCCTCAGAGGACATCAGATGATGCAAACCCTGAAACAACATAAAGAACTACCAACTTTTGCTACAAGTGTGATTGCATCATACAATAATTGCTGTTAATAGAGTTCATCGTCTGAAAAATTCTGCCATATTCTCATAAACTGACAGTCACCACTGATAAGCTACTACTAAATATTGTAGAAACTTAATTTTCTGTAAAGTTGCTTTGATTTGTTTATTTTGAATCATAAAAAACCCTATACAAATAAACTTGAATTGAAATTGAATTGAAGTATTTGTCATGATTCATAATGGCTGGCAGCAACTGCCAGTCCTACATATGGAACTTTTATTTTTATTTTTTTTTTATTTTTTTAACTATGTAAGTCACAAACACGTTGTAGAGCTATATTCATTAATGAGTCAGAGAGTTTTGGGAATATTAAAAGGTTTCATTTAAATCACCCCCACGTCCTCCTCAACCTTCCAGGTCACCCTGAGAGGACGAAACTCTTCAAAGAGAACTTCCTGTCTGGCTCCATTACACACATTACATGCTTGAGTCTCTGCAGAGTGCAGATAGAGTTCCATCATCCTTCACGGATTACCTTAAGCAGCAGAATGTATCGTGCATTACCCCACCACTGCTTCACGGAGGGAAAGAGAACACAGGTTACAGGAAAAACTGGGACAGGTATTCTCATGAAACTCAAGTCCACTTTTCTTTAGGGACAAATGAGGACTGTGAGCTATTTTTACCATTCAAAACTCTGCCTGCATCAGCCTTAGAAACTGGGTTTACCACCGATGAATTGATGAATGGATGGATGGACGGACGGACAGATAAAACACTAGAACTACAGACAGAATGGTAGAACAACAGATACTGTAGATAGAAAAACAGATTGACAGAAAGACATTGAATGATGGATAGATAGAAGAATGGTAGAATAACAGATAGAAAGATACATCAATAGAATGGCAGACAGACAGAACAACAGAACTAGAGATGTTCCGATACCCTTTTTCTCTGCCGATACCGAGTACTGATCCGATACCGATACAGCTGTAGTAGCCCTGTGTAAATTGCTAGAAATATTCTATGGTGTGCTTCAGACTGATCCCTTAATAAAACATGAACAAATACATGGTGAACTACTGTATTCATTACAGTATTTTTATTATCTGACATGAATTTGACGGTATTATTTATTTTCTTAAGCGAAAAATAACTAAATCTAACATAGCTAAATCTACTGTAGGCTACAACAGTAGCTTAATATATTGTCAGTTTACTCATGTTAAACCAAACATTTATTTTAATGGGCTGCCATGAAGATCTTTGAGTGTCTGTGTTTATGATATGACAGTTTTCTTAAATGAAACGGTAAATTCTCATAAAGTGACGGTTTATGCGTTCGTGTCCTTACATTGTAACACAAAGTCAGCAGAGACTACAAAACAGCGAGCTTCTGCACATCTGCGCCCGTCACCCACAGAGATGTAGAATTTGCAGAAGTAATATTTAAAAAGTATTTTGCAGTTTAATTTTCACAGACACTAGTATATATTCGGCTACTGTCTGGAGCCCTGCGCTTTGACTAACACGGAAGCGACTGAACGCAGCTGCGGGTACCGAATATACTCGGGAGTCGGTAACTACCGGTACTACAGAGACATACTGCTAACCACTGATCTATAATATAGAAGCGGCTTCACTGTCTGTTGGCAGTTTAGAATGCGATGAGTGATCCAGTGATATATAGATCAGTGCTGCTAACACGTTTTCATTTCTTCTTCGCTGCTCTAAACGGGTTGCTTGTGGCAACACAGCACAACTTCCTGTGTTTGCAATGCATTCTGAGCAGCGAAGAAGAACCTTGCAGCGGTTAGGCAAAGCTAGTGGTCATAACTAGGTCTTGTAATTAAAAATGGTATCGGATCGGTATATGGGTTCATGTACTCGCCGATGCCGATGCCAGAATTTGTTGTGGTATCGGAGATATTTCCGATACTAGTATCGGAATCGGAACAACTCTAAACAGAACCACGGATATAGAATGATAATATGATGGACAGGCAGATAAAACACTAGAACAACAGTTACTGTAGATAGAAAGACAAACAGAATGATATATTCTGATATGAATGACAGATAGAATGGTAGAACAATAGAACAACAGATACTGTAGGCATAATGAGAGATTGAATGATAGATAGAAAGACTGATACAAAGACAGAAAGGATGACCGACAGACAGATCTATAGATCAGAAAGAACATATACAGTATATAGAATGACAGATAGAACAATATAATGATAGACAACAATAGAGTGATAGCTATAACAATATAACGATATATACAGTATAACGACAGAACGAGAGATTGAATTTTCTGTCAAATTTGGGCTCTTCAACATTAACAGTACACAAACTCAACCGTACAGTCAGCGATCCTCAGATAAGCAGCTCATGGACTCTGCTGTTCCTCTATTAAGCAGCTTCTGAATTGAAGCTGCCCTGTAGAATGACCCCGTGAGGCTGTCACAGAGGTGTCAACACTTCCCAAGTCATTTATCTCACATAATGTCACTTCTGTCAATCACATAGCAGCTCAAATCTCAGACAGCGCGACGTGGGAGTCATGCTAATGAGAAACGCATTGTTATTCTATGACAAAATCACCCCAAACCATATTCTTCAACGGAGGACGCCAAACACCACAGGACTGTGGCTATTTAAAACACACTCAGAACACTACGCGCTGAATTCTGTAAGCAAATTAGGATGTTTAACTGCACATACACATGCTGTCATTTATTTGTTTAACTAGTATTTAGCTAATGTGTCCAATATCCACTAGGGGGGCTACTGAAATAAAGATAGCATTATTCAGTCAGTCATGTGATCTCAACAGGGCAGCCTCCATGAGGCACCCTCTTCATGTAAAATAACAATTAAAAAAGGCTTTTAGAAGGCTACTGATGTGACATGGAGTCTTCATCTAATACTTCCTGTACTATACTGTAAAGAATTTTTAAATTATTTTACAAAAGCATAATTAATTGTTAATTATTAATTATTAAATTTACAGTATTAAAACCGTAAAAAAATTTAATAAAATAAAAAGTAAAACATTTTTAAAAAATGTTTTCACTGAAAACAATTTGAATAAAAACAGCAATTAACTAAATCATTATAAATAGATATAAAGATTTTAATAATAATAATAATACATAAATAATAAAAAAATAAATAATGAAATAAAACATTATATGATACAAATAATTAAATAATAACTCATTATAAAAATTTGACAAAATTAAATAAATAAATAAACAAACAAATAAACATATATGCTTATGTTTATCCCCCCGCCCAACAATGGTGAAAATATTTACACTGTCAATATACAGAGATTCACAAAAAAAAATAATAATAATAATAATAAATAAATAAATAAATAAATAATAATAATAATAATAATAATAATAATAATAATAATAATAATAATAATAATAATAATAATAATAATAACAATAATAAATCAAATGTGCCACCTAGTCATGGTCTTCCATTATTATTAATTTACTGCACTAAAAGCACACACAAGATGTGAAGAAACCCAGCACAGATGAGTTACATTTTTTTATTACTACTATCACAGCATGCTTTATGATTAGCTCAATCAAACATCTAATTCACCTTCCATGCTCGCAAAGGCTTCTTAAAGATTTTATTGACTGAAGACACTATGGATGTCAGATTCAGTATTGCCTGTGGGGAACAGTCCTCCAGTAAAGGGCCATTTCTATTAGTGGCCTATTTCAGCAGGCATTCGGCTAAAGGGGAGCGGCAGGTCAGATCTATCTGACCATTGAAAGCTCCACAATGGCACTGAAGACCCAATGGATTGTGAGATGTGTACAAATCGATAAAAAGAGAGGAATTGACATTTGCCCTAGTCCTTGAGGTCAACAACAGCCACTATAGTCTCAGCATGGAAGTCTGAAAATGTTCACCTTAGGACACAAACAGTGAGAAACGGAGCTGAGAGCTACTGAGGGGACTGAGGTGAAAAGGTTCAGATGTACATAAAAGGTCTTTAAATACCAAATGACAAGTGATTTGCTGGATTATTCTAGGACTATAGGAAATTAATATAAGGACAGAAAGGTTTGATGTCCCTTAATGTCCATCAGCATGTTTCTCTCAGGGGACAGAGGCCCGTTTAAATACAAAAACAAGGTCGAGAGTGTCAAAATCTCAAAGGTTGAGCCACAGTCTCCTGACAAGCTTTATAACTGACCATGACAACTGATTACTGATGCTAACCACAGGCAACAGCACTCAACAGAGCTGACTCCAGTTTTTTTTTTTTTTTTTAAACAGTAACATACAAAAAAAAGCAGTAGCATCGTCAGAGGAAGCAAAAAGACTTGTGTTTAAATGTTTTAAATTATACCGTTAGAGGCTTTTAAAATAAACATGAAGTTAGAACTAAATTTCATTACATTTTCATATTTTTTCCATAATATTAATATATCCATAATCCATAAAAAAATAAAAATAAAAATAAAAAAATCCTTTGGGTCAAATATTAACTAACCCAATTTTAAATTAGAATTATAACCCAAAAGTTCATTATTGCTCATTATTGAGCCACACAGCTCAGGTTTGTGTGTTCATATTGACATGGTCCAATAGAGGGTACAATACCTAAACCAACCACAAAAGCACCATCCCATATTTCATTAAATATATTTTGGAAGAAATTACATCAAGAAAACATAAATTGCTTCGGTTTATTCTTATAAACTCTTTATTTGAGTGCATACTGCTAATTAGTTATACTGTCTGGCTTGAGCAAAAATAAATCATGCATAGAAACCATCTGTTTGGGTATATGTTTATGGAATTCAAATCATTTAGTTATAATCCTCTCGCACTGAGATTTAAGATTTTACCTTTTCATATAAGCCTGCTATTTTCACTTAATTCTGTATTGTTTATTTATTTAGTACTTCTACAAATAATAATAATACAAATTCAGGTAATATTACAATGTTAAAACAATAATTAATTTATAAATATTAATGAATATGCATTTATTATGTTAATTATAATATAATACACTTTTTACCACTTGAATAATTGATAAACAACAAATACATTTGAATAATCTAATAAATCTGTGCAACCCTAATAACAGCAAAGTAAGTAAAGGTGACACATATTGATATATATGTATATCTTGTACATTGTGCACGAAAGATAAAAGCTATTGCTGAAGGAAACTATGTACAAGAGAAATTAGTGACTCACTGCAAGTTCTGGGAATTATGCAACAATGAGGAGATTTTAAGTGAACACTGTAGAGTCTTTTCTCTGGACACCTTCATTTATCCACATGTCTTTTGGCATAATCTTACACACTCAGTCCTTTCCAAGTGACTGGAATATCAAGGGGGACATATTAAGGACATACATAATAAATGTGCAAGCAAAGAATTTACATTACATTTATAATGGAGAAGTGAACACATTACATGCCTGTCAGGATCAACCAGCACTGCTAATGGAAAATTAATGTCTGCACATTAATCTGTTTTGACTGAATGAAGGTTAAAGGATCATGTCAGCCAAACCCAACAGCATAAATTAAATCAACAATACCCATGTTAGTGCAAAGTGTCAAATTATGGAGACATTTCATTTGAAATTCCAGGAACTCTTTATTTCTTAAAAGTCTTAAAGGTCACGTTTTTCCTGTTTTTTGGAAGCTTTGATTGTGTTTACAGTGTGCAGTATAACATGTGTTCATGTTTCGCTTGTAAAAAACAAACCACAGTATTATTCACACAATTAACTTATCTGTATACTGCTGTTTTCATGGTCATAATAACCATAGACAGTAAAAGAAATGGACACAGCGACCCCATTGGATTCAATGGAGACAAGTGAAGTCAATTAGAAGCACGCACTTCCTGGGGGGTCAGGTGTACTGAGATGATTGGACTCCGAGATGAAAATAACAGCGTTTCGACGACATGGCGAAAAACACACTCTTCAAACTTAACTCTTCCTCCTTCTCCGTGGGAGAGCAACAAGACCGTGCCCCCTTTTTGTGTATTCCTGTGGGTGGAGGTTAGTCAAAAAACCGTTCTAGTGACGTCATTCCTGCAGGAAGTAGAGGGATGTAGTCCAAACGGGCCGTTTTATTTCTGTTAAATAAAATATCTCGCTTTTCATTGAAACTTTGAGCTTTATAATTTTACAGATATTGTTTATACTCTAACGGACAACAATACACACTTACTAAAGTTTGAAACATGGGATCACCAATGTATGGGACCTTTAATTTATTTCAAATTTAGTTATTTTTTATATTAATAGTGAGTTTCTATTAATACCCCTAGTCAATAAGTGGGTCTTTTTCACTGTTTAGCTGGGTTTTGTATACAGTATGCTCTAGAGTTGACCATGACAGTAAATCTGGTGAAAATTCAAATGTTTTGTAGAAATTTCCTTCCAGTGAAGTGGCAAAATGAAATAATGCAAACAATTTGGATATTTTACCTTTTACATCAGATATCTCAGTACCTTTGATAATATGTGTCTTAAGTCGCTGGGGTATATCTTTAGCAATAGCCAAAAATACATTGTTATGGGTCAAAGTTATAGATTTTTCTTTCATGCCAAAAAGCATTAATATTAAGTAAAGATCATGTTCCATAAAGATATTTTGTAAATATCCTTCCATAAATATGTCAAAACAAAATTTATTATCAGTAATTTGTTTTGATAAGAATTCACTTGGACATATTTAACAGCGATTTACTCAGTATTTATTTTTATTTTTCCAGATTTCCAGATTCCAGATTTTCAAATAGTTGTATCTCTGCCAAATATTGTCCGATCCTAATAAACCATACATCAATTGAAAGCTTATTCAATTTCAGAAGATGTATAATTCTCAATTTTGAAAAATTGACACTTAAGACTGGTTTTGTGGTCCAGGGTCACATATTATCTTCTGAACAACACTGCAGTAACAGCTTTAAACAAGATTTACTATCTAGATTTACAATAAACCATTTATAAAAACAAATAAAATGATTACACTTTTAGAAGCCCATTTGAAGTTCAAGATATACAGATATTCAAAACTACCATAAATATAGTCTGTGTTCTCTCAG
>NW_020523289.1:0-35730 GCF_003368295.1 Carassius auratus | reverse complement strand
AAAAGTAATAAATCCTCAAAAACATTTGCAAGCAGAAGGAAATACCACTACGTTACTCAAATAATTGGCTACATTATACTGAATTATGAATAATTATAAATAAAAAATAAAAAGCACTCCTCTGATCATATACATCATTTTTCCTGTAAATGTTACAGAACTCTTATACATCATTACATTTATTATCTTGTTACTGTTCTCATAAAAAAATATCACTTGCATTAAATGGAGGATTAATTATTCTGCTAAAATATGTTCCAGAGAAAAAACATTTCATCAAATTGATTTTTTTTTTTTTTACATTGTGCTGCTTTTTTCCGACTCCATCTGTTTGAGACTCACTCAGTATCAACATGTGGCTTAAATACTTGCTTATTTTTATATATTATATATGACATCTTACATTATTATATTAAATTAAATATAAAATATTATACAGGTTACCTATGTAAAACTATATGATTATGAGAGTACTTAAGTTTAATAAAGTTATTTCCTGTTCAAAACATCTTAGATCAGTGATCCTCAAATCTGTCTCACGACATCCACTTTCCTGCAGAGTTTAGCTCAACCCTAATCAAACACACCTGAGAATGCTAATCAGTGTTTCCAGGATCATTAGAAAATCACAGGAAGGTTTGTTTGATTAGGGTTGGAGCTATACTCGACAGGAAAGTGGATCTCGCGAGCTTCTGCTGAATGATCGCTTGGTTACATTGGCTGGTTGATTGACTGGAGACGGTTCATGATGCAAGAAGGATGTAACATAACTTGAATATATAGCAAGTTAAATCTTACTTTTGTTTGGCACTTGGAGAGTGTTAATTTGGATTCTGCACACTCACTGCTCCATTGCATCTCAGTTATTTCTCACTGTTTAGCAATGGGATTTTTGTTCATTTCTCCTGTGACAGACTTTTTTTACATGTCACAAAATCTTACGAGTTCCAGAAAAGATCTCAACAGTGTCTCAAACCAAAACAGATGTCAAAATTTGAATAATGAACTCAAGCATTTCTCAAAGTCTTCCAAGTTTCTCAAGGATTGCCAGTAAACAGCTATTGATATGACTTGTAGACGCAATTGCATAGGAAAATGTATCTATGTTTCCTCAATATTGCATGTACAGTAAGTGTTTTGAAAATATTATCCGTATAAAACCTTTACAGACATAGCAACACGTCCAGTGTTAAATGACAATGACAGTGGATGGGGCTAAATTTGATGCAAGGCTCTTTCTGCCTTTGAGACAGCTTATATACCTGTGATGATGTAAAACAATTCATCAGTGTCTGGTGGCAGTCATGTGCAAATGTGTTTCCCTGTGTGAAGTAGCAAATCCCACAATATCCAAAAAAACATTTTTTTGAAGCTAGCTTAAGTGCTTTTTTTGGCACTCGTTTTAAGCTATAACACTTGCGCAAGATTCCTTAATGATACAAAGATCTCTTATATGTCAAAAGATTAAGGAAAATTTCTCATATCATGACCCCTTTAAAGTTCAGATAAAATGACCATGAAGTCAAAACTGGCTATACTTTTAAAATATATAAGTTCCAATAGAACAGTTTTTGGGTTCCCCAAAGATCCTTTCAGTAAACAGTTCTTTATGAAAAAAAAAAAAAAATTCTTAGAGTGAGGAACCTTTTAATAATTTTATGGATGTTTTTGCACTATACAGAACATTTTGTGCAAGTTTCCATTGATGTTAAAGTTTCTTCAAGGAA
Organism: Carassius auratus; assembly: GCF_003368295.1. NCBI lineage: Eukaryota > Metazoa > Chordata > Actinopteri > Cypriniformes > Cyprinidae > Carassius > Carassius auratus. The sequence continues at coordinate 34,003 of NW_020523289.1, read as the reverse complement.
CTACAGATGCCTATTTTTAAGAGTGTATTTATTTTTTTATGGAACACTGCAGAGTTTATTATGAATGATTTATCCATGCACATCATTATTTTTAGAAAATTCACGTGCTTCCACAATCCTGTAATCATAATCATACTTTTCCTTTGAGAAGTTATTTCTTTCAGATACAAGCCACAATAGAAAAGCAAAGACAATCATAATTTCCTTTTAAATTAACTTTAAATTAAGCATAATTAAGCACTCCATCAAGTCTTCTTAGACGTGAAAGAGTAATCTAAGTGCAAAAAAATAGTCCTGTGAGATTAGAGAAATGTATTGCATGCAGTGTTAATTTTGATTTAGTCTTAGTCATAGTCTTTCGACTAAATTGCCATTAGTTTTATATTTTACTCATCTAAATTCTTTAGTTTTAGTCTAGTTTTATTCAACAAATCTACAGTAGATTAAATCTAATGGGTTTAGTTAGAGTAATGCATTTATTAAGCATTTCTCTAAAAATTTCCAAACTCATTATATAGGTTTGATATTAAAGTTCTATCATGCAATATAGACACAGTGTATATTTTCTATATTTTCTGTGTGCGTGATTCGAATGTGCACACAGAAAACCGGACCGAATCGACTACTATTTTGCATAGTCATGCTTCTCAAATTAATCCATGTCTGCTCTTCTCTTTCTCCCAGATATTGACTTTATTTTTTATTTTTTATTTTTTTATGAGATGTACAGCAAATTAAGCTATATACATTTTTAATAACACTGATTACATGTATAAAAAATAAAAAAAATTTATGGGTTGAAGTGTCAAAGTCAAATTTGATTCGTCCTGTTTCAATATTTATTTATTGGTCTAGGGAATATCAGTCAGAAAGCAGGTTATATCATGCAGATGGCATCATCAAGTGTTCTCTGCTATCTTGGTAAGACTTGATTAAATTAATTTGAAGACTTTTCCGGAAGGCTTAATTTTTTATGACGAGTCACATTGGGGCTGTTGGCTGCACCTGTGAGAGGGTAAAAAAAAACTAGCTTAAAGACTGAAAAAGCCTTGCATCAAATTTAGCATGATGGGATCAGTAAGACAGTAAAAGCAGTATCCCCATGATTACTTAATAGCTCACATTAAGAGTAGATCCCAGTTTCCACCACCTGTCAAACAGAACTGCAGACCCATACTCAAAATGCAAAGCAAAAGGCGACAAACTAATCACATATCAGCTTTAGGGAAATTCTCACAGACTATGAGTTTCTTAGTATCATTATTTTGATGTCTACTTTGTTGGATATAATTTACCATATTAGTTGCTGTGGGACAGGCATGATTTTTAAAGCATCAGAGTCTTATTCAGGTGCAAAGAGTTTCATCAAAATGAAACCTGATGGATGGGGGGAGGCCCGCTGTGCTCTCAGCTGGTGCAGTGTATATGGAGACGGGCCCAGTAGAGCAGAGGGATTCAGGAACCAGCTGGCATCAGTCAATAATTCATATCTGCCAAATCTCTTTGTGACCTTTTCCAGCGTTGTGCATGACAATAGATGTGATAAAGCTCAGTGACATCCATTAGATGGAAAAGCTGTGTTTCCTTCACAGTGCTCACTGCTCCCTACACACTCCGCAGGGGATATCTGTAGGAGGTAACTTCACTGGACCAAATTTGCTCATTTAGAAAGCTCTAGATCATCACTTATCCAGGAGGATGCTGTACACTGGTGGTGGTTGAGAAGATTCCCCCTTTCTATGTAAAGTGCTTTGAGTTCCCAGAAAAGCGCTATAAATGTAAGGAATTATTATTATTACAATATTTTGGTCACACAGATTAGGGGGTTTAATTCTGACTATGTACATTACTAATATAAATACTGTAAAAAAAAATATATGAAAAAAAAAAATGACAGAAATTGAGCAGCAAATCAGCATATTAAAACGATTTCTGAAGGATTATGTGACACTGACAACTTAGGTGCTAAAAATTCTGCTTTGCAATCACAGGGGAAAAAAAAACATGAAATATATAAAAAATTTTATTTTAAATTGTAATAATATTCCACAATATTACTGTTTTAATCGTATTTCTAAACAAATTTAATGCAGCCCTGATGGACATAAAAGATTTGTTTTAAAAACAAATTTTAAAAGGTAGTGTAAATAAAATAAAAATTCTATATAATTTTGTACAAAATGCATTAAATATTTTGCTTTACATTTTTTCTAATAAATTACTAAAACATTAAAACAAAGTCAATTTACACAGTTTATTTATACACACATACATGATTTAGAGATATAATAGGTAGTCTATTTTGCCATCTGTAAAGTAATGTTTCAATCTCCAATTGTTTTTCTATTATACTTGCAGTGCGTAAACACTCCCTGCAATTCTGAAATCTCGCTTAAGCTGGCCGAATACCCTGTGAAGTCCACTTTGCATGGCCCTAACAGCGATTGGAACATTCCCAGAGTGTCTCACAGAAGGTGCGTGAGTCAGATGGAGGGTGAGGACAGTCTCTGAAGAGTTAGCAGTTGGTGACGGCTGTTGTGCTATCTCTGTGTGGCAGAACACTGCTATGAGAAAAAGCCGCACTGACACTTTTAAAGCCATTATGTAACTGGCCGTCTGTGTGATCGACACTGTTCCAGCCATTTAAATGCCCAGAGATGAGTAGAACAAATTGGACAGGGTGATTCGGAAAGTCTGTGACACCTTCTCAGCCAAAAGCAGTGTAGAAGGCCAGCCCAGACTCTCCTCTCAGTGAAGAAACATAACCACACTACAGAGTTACTGCACAAAGGAGGAGAAAAGAGGAGTAAAATATGAATGAATTAATGAATAAATCCACCAAAGCTAAAATCTCAGCTTCTTCTCCAGAGAGCGTGACAAAAGCCATCACATCATTTCTGTCTTGTTGCAGCCTGTTTGAGCATCTCGGCACTTCCATATTTAATGTTGCTTCCTCTCATCTGTGAATATTGCGTGCTGCCTGACACCCTAGAAAGCTCTCACTCCTCTCTGCTGCATATCAGAACACATTCCTGCTCTCTTGTCCTCGCTCACACTCTAGCAGTCAGCCCGGCTCATAGTCTGTACCCTCGTCTAACACACTCTCAACACTAAGAGGAAGATTAGTCGAGGAAGCCTAGTGCCCAGATCTATGCAAAACAATATGCTTCTCACATTCATAAATATTTTTAAACAATAAGTCATCTTTATTTGCTGGTTCCTCCAGTGAAGGCTGTTAAGTGGGACATTCGTTCTGTTTAGTCTCATTGAAGTTAGACCTATAAGAACCAGAAAATGTAAAGCTGCACCAAAGCAAGCAAACAACCTGCAATTATTTGTTTTATTTGTCAACGGTCTCCTCTGTATCTCTCCATATCACTCAAAATGCCTACGCTCTTCTGTGTCAGCCGCACCACAGGGATGCACTGTTTTCTTTCAAATCAAAGCATAAATACACGTAGAAACAGCGCATCCTTGTGGCGCTGCTGACACAGAAGAGTGTAGGCAGTTTGAGTGATGTGAAGAGACACAGTAAATGTAAAAATCAACAACATACGTTTTGCCACTTCCATCTATCCATCCGAATATCATTGTTTATCCGTTTATCCTTCCATTTGTCCATATATCTGTCTACCCATTTATCATTCTGTCTATCCATCCATCCATTCAAACTTCAAGGGTCTTACTGGTTTGGAATGAAATGACGGTGAGTAATTAATGACATAATTGAAATTTTGGGGTGAAATTTCCCTTTAAATGTGCAGTGATTGATTTCTGAGAATGCTGTTTGTTGCGCGTGGGGCAGGGCTGAGAGCCGTGGGAACGGAGCGAGGCTGGTGGAGTGATTGGAAATCAGCGACACCTGCGACACTCACCGGTCTCGAGTCCCACGGAGGAAATGGAAGGATATAAAATAGGAGCCACGACAGTGAAGGATGAGAGAGGGCCAGGCCTGGATTTTAGTTGTGTTTGGTTTCTGTTTCATGTTTATTTTGTGATTAAAGTTTCATTTTGATGGTCCGCCGGTTCCCGCCTCCTTCTTCCCGATGATTATGAACTTTGTTAATGTGATACATTGGTGCCGAAGCCCGGGAGGAAGAAGGGATGTGCTGCCGAATCATTAATGACACATAACAGCAACTAAATTAGGCTGCTGTCCCTTTAATACAGAATGCACGGATGCATTATACTGATACACATCTGATATTCTCCCAACTGTTTACAATCACTTAAAAAATTATCCGAGTGTGTTTCCGTGAATACTCGTCAAAACTGATAATTCAACATAGTTTTGTATGTAGCTATTTCTCTGTTCATGTGATGCGAAAGAGAGCTGAATAGAGTTGTGCTGTGCGTGAGAGGTGCTTTTCTGTGTGCGTGATTCGAATGTGCACACAAAACCGGACCGAATCGACTTCTCTTTTGCATAGTCATGCTTTTCAAAATTATCCATGTCTGCTCTTGTCTTTCTCCCAGAAGATCCCTCGCCACCCGCAGTGCCATAGAGCAGGCGTAGCAGTCTGGCGCCGTGGATGCTAGAGGCAGTGGGCTGGAGTGAGTTGCCGGGGATGGACGAGCTCACTGCCAGCAACCCGTGATGTGGAGGGACAGCTGCCGTCCGTGATGGAGCGGAGGAGCCGCCGCTGTTCACCTGGAGGCCGGAGCCTGCTGCCGTCCGCCATGATGCGGAGGAGCAGGGAACGGGGGACTCCTGTCGGCTGCCCAAGAACGAAGGAGCCATCACCGTCCACCAGGGGGTGGAGGAGTGTCGTGCCGTACACCGAGGGCCGTCCAGTGCCACCTCCAGGCACCGCGGAGGAGTTCATGCAGCTGATGGAGGGCCGAGCGGCAGTGCGTCTGGGAACCGGAACTGATCATTTTTTCCTCTCTCCCTTCTCGTCTCTGTCGCTCCTCATCTTTGCATCTCCTTTTCTCTCGCCTCGTCTGTCCTACCCCCAGGTTCCCACAGGTCACCCTGAGCGGTCCTTCCTGGAGGGAGTGGGGTGGGTAGAGCGCAGTGGGTATGTATGCGAGTGGGGGTATGTGGCGAGTAGGGCGGGGCCGAGAGCCGTGAGCTGAGCGAGGCCGGTGGAGTGATTGGAAATCAGCGACTAACTTTTTTTTTTTCTCACTGTAATTTAAAATGCATTCTTGATTCAAATAATGGTATTCAAAAGAATAGATTGCAATTCCATTTGGTGCCCCTAGTGGTGTGGAAATCAAATTTCAACTCATGGTCATCGGCAGCATTTTACCATCCCAAAACAAGTACTACTGCCAAGTGCTTCTGACAAAAGATGACTCATTAATATTTTCAGAGCAGTCTTAAAACACTTGAGTTTCGTAAATATTTCAGTGTTTTGGAACACACTTTTGGGAAGAGGATGCATAAGTGGAAGTTTAAAACTTTAAAATCGGTTTGGCTGACCTGCGTAATCTAAAACAAGACACATTGCTTATATGAATTGTTTGGTGACATGTCTTCGTTACTAATGCTCAGAGCTGGTGGTTGTCCCATTTTCAAGACCACTTTTATTTAAAGTCAAAGTAATCTCTGGCTGCTTCTAGAAGATAATTAAAGCAATAGGTGACATACTTTCATGTCTACATACACGCACCAATAGAGCAAATGCACGTAAGATGAAATGCTAATGGATTTATTTGGTTTAAATGCAAAGCTAAAGAATAGCATTGCAATGAATGTATGCACAGATGAAAGAATCGATCGATAAACTGGGGCAGAGAAATGAGTAAGATGGCTGGCACTTTATTTCATCACTATGGTTGTGAAAACTGAAGGGCTCTTTTCCCTCCTCCAGCACCTTCTGCCCTGCTGTTCCATTCTCCTCTCGCTCTCATACATTGATTGCTACTATGACGATTTCATCTCCTTTGTGAAATAATAGAAATTAAACATTAAAAATGGCTTGACATATTAACAGGAAACTAATAAAATAAAGGGTTGTACTATAAGCTGACTTTTTACTAAACATTTGCGCAACTTTTGCATAAATCTAGAAATCGAATTTAACCAGACGCTAAAAGTTAAAGTAATGGCATTGATAAAGTTACAAAGGAATTATATTTCAAATGAATGATGTTGTTTCTATTAAATCAAAGAATCCTAAAAAATGTATTGTGGTTCCACAAAAATATTAAACAGGAAAATTGTTTTCAACATTCAGTATGTTTCTTGTGCACTAAATCAGCATTTAAATGGTTTCTGAATAATCATGGTACACTGGAATAATGGCTGAAAATTAAGTTTTGCATCACAGGAATTATATTTTAAACTATATTAAAATAGAAAATGATTTTAAATTATAATAATATTTAACATTACTACTATTTTTGCATCTTTGGTAAAACTTCTATTAAACTGTTTTTTCGTTGTTGTTGAGTTTTTGTTTTAATCTTACCAATCCCTATCTTATGAATGGGTGGTTTATAAGCTACATTTAGCTGTAACATGTTTGTTCTTAGTACATATCCCTCTTAGTCTTTTAGATTGAGGGTAGATATGTAGGCTAAACAAGGGGTCAAAAATCATGTCAACTCTCCAGTGCCACTCCAGAACATTGTTACTGGGCAGGTTTGACATTGGGTCATGACCACTGACAAGCGAGGAGTTCAGGCAGGCTGCTGACATATGAGGTAAAGCAAAGCTAATTCAACTACGATGGCGGTATACTAGTCATCTTGTTGACATGGGTAACAATAATAGACACATGATGATAGAAACTTTCAGCAGAGGCTTATTGCTTTTATAAGAATATGAGAAGTCTGATATCACTGTACAGAAGAACTGCTGTAGCCTCCTCACAGGACTTTGAACAATTGTAAGTGGAACATTATTGGTCCTGACAACCAGATGCCTCTGAACACAAACCTTCAGTAGTCTGGGTAATTACAATTTCATAATGTTCTCAAAACTCTGAATAGAGCAGATGTGCTGCTTTGCAAAACAGATCAAGTATCCAATGCCGTGTGTAACAGAAACTTTCTTCTTGTTTTTTTTTACATTTCTCTCTTCCTTTTTTTAGAATGGCCTAGAGACCGATCCATAAAACATCCAAAGCCTCTCCTATTGCTAACCAGATGGTATATTTAATAAATGAAAACATCTGAAGCCAAAACACAACAACAACAACAACAACATTTTCTCAGAACAGCAGTGAAACTATTCTTTACCTTGAAACTTTCTCTACCTACAGTAGTACCTACAGTAGATGGAAAGTTTGCTGTAATTCTCAGTATTAAACCTATGGATTTACACATATCGTTGTCCTGTCCTGTCCAGATTCATTTTAGGCGGCGGCTACTAGCACTAAGAGTAAATAGCATATTTTCTTAGCGACAGATGCTATTTACACTTAGTGCAAATAGCAGCATTTTTTGTCATATGCTATTAAGTGAAAAAAAAAAACTATAGATTCCTTTTTTTTTATTTTAAATTTTACTATTGCAAACTGTGGCAATTATCTGCACCTCAGTATTGTAGTACATATGTAAAACAGTACATCCGTTCATTTTAATAGTGGTTAAAGATTAAAGCTCTGCTTTATTTTCTGTAATTAACAAAATTAGGTCTGAAGTTTAAACCACAAGACAAGACCAAAAAAAAAAAAATACATTTAAAAAAAGCCTAATAACTTTTCTGAATATTTTCTGAGGTTCAAAACAAAACAAAATGCATAAGAAAAAAGAAAACAAACAGCCTACTGGTTTTCTGAATTTTTCTGCAGCTAACAAAATTTCTGAGATTCAAAGCACAAAAGAAAAAAAATAACTAATAAGCTTTCAAAATTTTTTCGCCAATTGACAAAATAATAATGAACTACTGCAATAATAAAATCATAATATTTATGCACTTAGCAAAGTGACTCTAAAAATATCATTATAATAAAAAAAAAAAAAAAAATATATATATATATATATATATATATATATATATATATATATATATATATATATATATATATATATATATATATAGAAGTATTTAATTGAAGTTAAAGGGGTCCTTTTATGCTCTTTTACAAAGTCTTGATTTTGGGGGTGTTCTAGAACAGGCTCTCATGCTAGTTGTTCAAAAAACACATTATCTTTAACATATTTTACAGTATTACAACACCTCTCTTCCCAGTATGGCATGAACGTCTCGAATAGTTCCTGCATCAAATGAAGGCCCGCCTTCTGAATGATGATATGTGATGTGATTGGTTAGCTGGCCCAATGTGATTGGCAGCACTGTGCGCTTGGTCGAAAAATATCATTCCCCTTACCATAGCAGCCTGCACCTGAGTTAATATTGTATCAAAATCAAATAAATTTGAGCATGACTTAAACCCAACGAAAAAATGTGTGTGCTTTTGGAAAGATAGCATGTCTCTGACATGGTGATTACACTTGTTGCCTTCTCTAGTGCAGCTCAACTAGGTCTCATCCCATTTGCCTAATTTTTGTGATATCACAAATCCTGGAAAATATTGATTGAAGTCCAAACGCGTCGTTGGTTGTAGCTTTTGAAAAGTGATTTCTGTTAAATAAAATATCTCTTTGTAAAGTGGACTTTGAACATTGCAGATCATTTTTATGCTCAAACAGCAACATTGTGAAGTGAGCCCCGGAGCAGTGGGCAGCCATTTATGCCGTCCCCATCACCATATTTTGACTCATTGTCCCATAGCCTGTGTGGGACTTTCCCACTGGGGGTTGTTCGCTGTGAGGGAATTGTCAAATCTAATGGATTTGTTTCCTGAAAGAAAAAGACAGAAATGTTTGGCCTGTGAAAGGGTCGTGCTAATTGTTTTGAACCCGGAGAGCCAAGTCAAATAAACGCTGCAGAATCACTTTGTCAAATCGGATGTGAAAGGTTAAGTTAAGCAGACCGCAGGACTAAACGAACCTCTCTGTATGCATTATTGTCAGTGCTTCAATGAGTGGTGAGGCTGAAACTAATGCAATGGATGGTTTTCGAATCACAGCTATAATCAAATCAACACCACAGTTACACAGAGTTACTGAATGAGTCAGTTTTATCATGACTCGACTAGATTAGCACAACAACAGAGCAAGGAAGCTGCAGACATTAAGACGTCATTTGTCATGATTGGTACGTAACGCAGAACCTGATTTTACCAAGTGAGACATGTTCCTTGGACATCATCTTTGTTGTCCCTGGAACAACATTGTGATTAACCAATCAGATTTGAAGACCAGTTTATAGATTGTGAAGTTTATGCTTAAAATCACCGTCTGTTGCTTGTACATCAGTGTCATTCATCTATAATTTACTCTGATTTTAGGGATTACTCATGGTTAGGGTTAGGTGTAGGGATATGGTCAAGAATATATTTCTGGCGTAAAATGTTGTTCCTGGAACAACAAAATATGTTGAACTAGGAACACATCTAACTCAGCAAAATCAGTACGTAACATCGCAGTAAGCTGTTAAAAACAGGTAACGAGGCAATATTTCGGCAGTTATACAGTGTGAACCTCACTGAGAATGCAATGCAGCTCATTTATCACAGAAAAATGCAATATCATATTTTAATAACGGACATAAACACCTTTGTCCAATTAATCAGAATGTGCCCTAACAGCTAAATAAATATTCAGTTTTTCATCAATTAAAAATGTATCCAAACATGTGAACAACCTGAATCCTTGATGAGCTAAAAAGGTTCAGTCACTTATGGCAAGGCTCAGATAGTATATCCATGCACAGAAAGCTCTTCGAGTTACCACAGAATTTGAATTTCCACCTTTTTCAGAAAGTTGAACAAATCCAACGTGTATACATTTTTTTTCTTCCCATTTGCATTTAATTTGACAAAAGCCTTAAAGGGTTAGTTCACCCAAAAGTGGAAATTAGCCTATGAATGACTCACCCTCAAGCTACATTAAAGTGATTATTATGTTTTGAATATGAACTTTTTTCTTACAAAAATGAATTGAATCCCTACAGGAGGATTTTTTTCACCACTCGGAGCCATGTGAGACACTTATTTTTATGGAAGGGTGCTTTTTATTTAACTTCTTTTGAACTGATGCATGCAACACCTGCTGATTGACATTAAACAGTTTGAAAGATCAAAGACATTTTTTTATATAACTCCATCTGGATTCATCTGAGAGAAGAAAGTCATATACACCTAGTAGAGTTGGGGTACTCGAACTTGGACTCGGACTCGAGTCCAATTTTGAATGAACTTGGACTTGTCACGCACTCGGGTGAATTTGTACTCGGACTTGACACGGACTTGAACATTTTGGACTCGGAAAATATTCCGAGTACAGTCGAGTCCACGTCACGTGTAACTATAAAACCAGCATAAAATTGAAATGATAAATTAATGAATGTCTCCCCTTCTGTCATTTTACTGCACCACACCGGCAGGCAGAAGTCTCATGCTTGCAGACGAAACACACGCACCACTCACTGGATATCAATGTGGATTAGTGATGGGAAGTTCGATTCTTTTCCGCGAACCGGTTCTTTCGGACGGTTTGATTCAATAAACCGGTTGAAAAAAAAAAACAGTTCACCGGATACATAATCCATTGCGATGTATTTGTTATTAAATGAACTTACGTTTCGTCAGATTGCCCTTCATTCAAACCCTCGGTTTACCCGCACTCATTACATTAGCACAAAATCAGTTCAGAATCAATCACCAAAAGAATCAGTTCGGTTCAGACGCGCTGTGAGTCATTCGGCTTAATGCTGAATCACGAATGCGCAGTATCATCAGCTCCTCGGTTCTCGAATCGGACGCGTCCGAAAGAAACGGTTTTCGGTTCAGTTTACTGATGATCTGAAAACTGATACAACCGGTTCTTGACTCGAGAACGAGAATCGCTCAAAACCCGGGTAGGAAAATCTGACAGGGTAGGATAAAATGTCAGGACACCGGCACATGCTGCAGTTCAGTATCATCAGCTGCTCTACTCGTGTTCATGTTCTGTTTACTACAAACTCAGTTTGTGAATCTGTCATCATTAACTATAAATACAGTACAGATATTTCATAAATCATCCCTTATTCATATTAAACATGCAGTCTTTAGAGTTTTAATTATTGTCCAACTTCTCTGAAAACCCCTTTGGCCCATACATAATCTACAATATACAGATTAGAAACATGTAGCCCCTATCTTAAAAAAAAAAACCTATATATATATATATATATATATATATATATATATATATATATATATATATATATATATATATATATATATATATATACATATTTTTTTATAGTTTTATCACACTTTCCGATGTTTAACAAAATACTTGAAAAATTACACGCATGCGCAGTATCATCAGTTCATCTGTTCTCAAATCGGACGCCTCAGAAAGAAACGGTTTTCGGTTCAGTGTACTGGTGATCCGAAAACCAATGCAACCGACTACCAGAGACAGCAGCAGCAACCAACAGATGCTGCACAGCTCAGCATTGAAGGGTTTGCAAGACCAGAACTGACCAAACAAGCAATGCAACTTTATGATGCAAGTTCTCCAAGACAACAAGAAATTCATAATGTCATCATTAAGGATCTCCTCATTGGCTGCACTTTACCTCTGTCAAATGTGGGGGAGAGGCATTAAATAACTGAAATGTCATCTTTAACTGGAGGACAATATAGTGTGATACAATAATAAAATAGGTTCATTTGTATTTTCATGCACTTGTAATACAATAAAACCTTTGAAAACTTTTTTGATAGGAAACTAGTTCTGTTGACATAAAATAAAAATGTTCAATGGCAATGACTAGATGTAACAGTGGTATTTTTTTTATTACATTTTTATATTGCCATTGGTTTAATGGGTTGAAAGGTTAAAATATTAATAGAATGTAAAATGTACAATACCAATTTATAATCTTTTTTAATTTAATTACTTTCTGGACTCGGGCGGACTCGACTCGGACTCGGCCTTTAAGAACTCGGACTTGAGTCCAACTCGGCCCCTTTTGGACTCGGACTCGGACTTGGACTCGATGTTTGTGGACTTGGTCTTGACTCGTACTCGACAAAGGTGGACTCGGACCCAACTCTAACACCTAGGATGACTTGAGGGGGAGTAATTTATTGGCTAATTTTCATTTTTGGGTGAACTAAGCCTTTAATGGTCTTAATTAATGTTATTTATTTATGTATTTATTTTTATTCAAGCTGCAAATCAGAGCACTTAAGGATTTTATGATCATTGGGGGCAACCAAAATATTTATATATGTGTTTTATGATGGCTGCTACGATCTTGCATATTTCTTATACCAAAAGATGGAAGTTACAATAGTAATATTGTGTGAGTGAGAAAATAATAATAAAAATGAAAGGATGGAAGAAAGGACGGAAGAAGCAACACCATTGTATCCAGTCTACTCTAATCTTAGCTCCATTCAACATATGTCAATCTATTATGTAATAAATCACCCCAGATTATACAAATTACTTCTGGACAAAAGCCACAAGTAAAAAAGGCAAAAACTGGTTCCTCCTCAAAGCTTAGGAGGTTACAACATCCAAAACAAAATCAAAAATCTTACTAAAAACTAAAATGTCATTTCATTTTGACAAGAAGTTGCTAAAATGTAACACTGTGGAGGATAATGCATTCGGATATAAAATGCAGAATTGCATAATATAGCTTATGAACAAAATGTTAGTAGTGTATGAATGAACTACCTGGAAATGACAATTCCTGACATGGTTATCCAGGCATCATAACAAATGAATGACATTCAGTTGCTTTGTAACTAGCTGTAAAGTATGAACACCCCTTTACATGTACCTGAATAGGTTATACTTGATGAGCAAATATTAGTATAAGTAACCTATTAAGTATTAGAAAATCAGCTAAAACAGATGAATAAAGGTGAATTTCAAACACTATGAAAAACCCGTTTAAAAATAAATTGTAAAAAGTGTATAAAATGAGATGTGCATGCTCTTGCTGTGAGGACACGTATCTGTCTATGATATGAGAATCACAGAAACACAGAGACTCATCTGTCTGATGAGATCGAAGCTGGCAAAACCATCATATACGGCAACATCATGAATTTTAATGAAATATTCTTCTGTGGAAAAAAAAAACCTTCAGATGTCAAAGTCTGAAAGAAAGATCTCAGCAAGAAAATCTAGAGGGTAATTCACATTTGAGGTGTCACTGCCTTCCTCGACCTGAGTTCAAATAATCTGATATTTTTAACAAAAATCTTTTTTTTTTTTTTCTATTTTGTTTCTGCTACATTTGAAATAAAATAAGATGTAACAAAATAATTTGTTTTAGAAAATAAAATAGTTTAGCCTAATTTATTTATTTATGCATAAATACACACATACATATATGCACACATACACTCCCCTAAATGATTATTAGGAACTCCTGTTCAATTTCTCATTAATGCAATAATCTAATCAACCAATCACATGGCAGTTGCTTCAATGCATTTAGGGGTGTGGTCCTGGTCAAGACAATCTCCTGAACTCCAAACTGAACGTCAGAATGGGAAACAAAGGTGATTTAAGCAATTTTGAGCATGGCATGGTTGTTGGTGCCAGATGGGCCGGTGTCCTGACATTTTATCCTACCCTGTCAGATTTTCCTACCCGGGTTTATTGCGCACGCGCACATCAATATTGCGTCCTTTGTCTCATGCTAAACAACGATATTTAATGTATCTGCGTTACTTTAAGGGTAGGATTAGGGTTGGGGTAGGTGTAGACTTTAATAAAAATGCAATCTAATTGGTAGAAAATAATATTTATTTTTGGTTTCCTGTTGCTGTATCCCTTCTAGCTACAACCGCGAATATAACACAATTACTGTATTTGCAGTTCTGTAAGGGTATGATTAGGGTTGTGGTAGGTGTAGACGTTAATAAACCATAACTTTACAGTAGCATTTTTCGTTGTGGAATTGTACTACCCACTGTTTTAGTGAGAGGTAGGAAAATCTGACAGCGTAGGACAAATCGACAGAACACCGGTCTGAGTATTTCACAATCTGCTCAGTTACTGGGATTTTCACGCACAACCATTTCTAGGGTTTACAAAGAATGGTGTGAAAAGGGAAAAACATCCAGTATGCGTCAGTCCTGTGGGTGAAAATGCCTTGTATCAACCGAGGTATGCAGCAAAGCATTTGTGATGCCACAACACGCACAACCTTGAGGCGATGGGCTACAACAGCAGAAGACCCCACCGGGTACCACTCATCTCCAAAAAGGAAAAAGAGGCTACAATTTGCTCGAGCTTAATAAAAATTGTACAGTTGAAGACTGGAAAAATGTTGCCTGGTCTGAGGAGTCTCGATTTCTGTTGAGACATTCAGATGGTCTGCATACAGTATGTACATAAAGAAATAAATTTGGTAAAAGGGTTGAATGGCTGAATTTGGGAAAGCAGTGCCTGTAATTGGAGTAAAAACTGAAAAATAATTTAAAAGTAAGTAATAAAAGTAATTTACTTGTCCAACAAAGGGTCCAGAATATGTTATTTCTCGTGTGTCTTAGTTTTTAAGGATGTTTTATAATAGGAGGAAGTCATACGGTAACATGACATTCTTTAACTTTTTTTTTTTTTTTTGTAGTTTTCAGATATAAAAGTGACTTACAGTACATCGTCTACAGATTTTGGCCACTCAGGTCAGACAAGTGAGGTCAGTAGCTGCTGAGCTAATTAGAAAATTGTGAAATGTGCCTCAGATTGCAGCCCGACACAGTTCCTCAAAAGTAATGAATAAATCATAAACCGCAATGACATGATGGGAGGACTTCCCTGCTTCTCAGAAACCCCAGAGTAGAGCTGTAGTCAAGTCCGGCTTTGTCGAGTCCAAGTCAAGTCCAAGTCCAGGACTAGTCGAGACCGAGTCAAGACCGAGTCCAAAGAGGTTCGAGTCCAAGTCAAGTCCAAGTCCAAAAGTTTCGAGTCCAAGTCCAAGACCGAGTCCAAATGAAAGAAAAAAGGGTCCTCTTCAAGACCACATACTTAACTACTGATAATGTTTGTGATGCGAGAGAAAGCATATCTCCTATTCTAAGAAAATCATTTTACATTATTATTTGTAATGATCAAAAAGCATGTGCAAAGTAACAACTCTGTAGGACAGGGGTCTCCAAACTACATCCTGGATGGCCAATGTCCTGAAAAGTTTAGCTCCAACTGGCCTTAAAACACCTGGAAGATTAGTGTGTCTAGTAAGAGCTTGATTAGCTGTTTCAAGTGTGTATAATTAGGGTCGAAGCTAACAGGGGCGTTAAAGAAGATCCTGGGCGCTATGCATAGGCAGTCCTGATGGGCCCCCATGGCCCCCACCCATGAAAAGATCCAGGTAAAAAATATATATTTCAGATTCATACTTTTCAAGGGCCCTCTCTTCCTTTGGGGCCTTGCAAATGAGTACTGGTTTTACCCCCAGTCCGACCCTGTGAGCTAAATTTGGATAAACAAACAAAGTTTGGAACTGTAAGGTCAAATAATTTTTATGTACTTTATTTTTTGTTGACATTATATCTGTGGTCAAAAATGTATATGACTATGCCTAATTGGCACAGTGCACAGACACACGCAAAGCTCGGGATATGACAAATGCGCGCAGCAAGGCTAGAATGGATACGTTTGGCTCTACTGGACATGCGCACATAAATACAGCGAAATTTTTGTCATACTGTGGTTGTGCTTGCATAGACTAGTCGAGCTCTGTCGGAAACAATCGACTACTCCAGCATGCATTAACCATAATGCATACAAAGTGCAAGTACGACGTGAATTTTAGAATTACAATATTGCGTGGAGCTGTTACTATATGACCTTATCTATGTTGCATGTAAAAATAAAATATGTAATGTAATAATTAGGGTTGTGCCTGAAGCCGAATACCTTATTCGGAATGGCAAGGATAATGGCTTAAAAAACGAATAACGGACAAGGAATAATTCTGCCTGAATACTCGGCTAAAGCTGACAGAGTCTGGTGTTTGCTAGATAACAGGTGAGCCAGGGCATCAGCGCCAGAAGTGAATGAATGTAAACTTTATGAGTGAAAAGAGTGCAAATCAAACACCGCATTGTTGTCGCCTCTCTTTTTATCTCTCAGAAATCAGAGCCTTGCAAGAGTAATTTTACCTATAATAATACATAATAGCTACACGTTATATTATTTGTATATATTTAAAAGGCAAATATTGAAAGCTTAGGCTTCCATGATACGAATGAATGGAATAAGCACAGCGCGCTCACCAATCAAACAGCCGCGCTGCGCGTCTCAGTCTCTCAAAAACCAAATCAGTTCTCTCTCAAGAGTAGGCTAATGATCAGCTTAGATACGGATACATTGTCTACTTGTCCTACATGTTTGCATATTTACCTTTTGCTGGTTTGCGCGACACACACATCTGTTTAGTGAAGTTCATTAACATCAAGACTCGCTCAAAGTGTTCTGCGTAATGAGAATGTGTGCATTGAATGGATTCAGTCGTGTTCAAATGATCACTAAACGTTTGTCATGACATCTCTCTGCTTGCATGATAAATATTATTTTAGAAATTAATAACTATTTCAGTTTAACACGACATACTTGTTCAGTGATAACTACGAAAAAATATATAAAAAGTCATAACAGTCTTATCAATTAACTGTACGATGTTGTATCCGAATGCAGATAGGAAAATTTTTGTGATTGTTACAGATACAAATACTGGCTGTTACATGAAAATGTAAATATGTAATGTCATATATAAAGTTTTTAAAATTTACATATGTAATTGTTGCATAAGGCTATACATTAATATGCGTTTATTGATAAAAAAAAAAGGCTATCTAGGTGTAGACGTAAATAAAACACAATCTAACAGGTAGAAAATTAAATTAGAAACATCTAAACTTTTCAGGTCGCAGTAAGTGCACCGCTGGTCATGCACATCCTTTCCCGGAACAATACTGAAAGCTAAGATGGAGAAACAGATGATCATAGTTGTACAAGGATAGCCATTTTGTAAATGAATCTATTAGCAGAGCTACTACAAGGGATGTTTAGTGCTGGAATTCCATTTATTCTTTGCTGAAACTTCTGCGTCATCATGGAGAGCGGGTCATGGTTGCCCAGCAACAGCAGACGCCACTGGAGCGCAAGCGCAGGCCACAGAGTGCTTTGGAAATAAGGAGAGCGGCGCGCCTAGCGTTTTCCACACGTTTTCAGTCGCGACATCATGCAAAGGTGGTTTTGTTTTGAAGGAGAAATTTTTTATTTTATTTTTTTGCTGGACTCGGTCGAGACCAACTAGAAGACTTGGCGAGTCCAATGGCCAAGTCCGAGACAAGTCCGAGTGCAAATTCAACGAGTCCGAGACAAGTCCGAGACGACAGAAAAATGTCTCGAGTCCGGACTCGAGTCCAAGACCGGACTCGAGTACTACAGCCCTACCCCAGAGAATCAATTAATCCTGATTACCAGCCCAACCATTTCAAACATCGCTCTCCAAGAGGAGTACATCAGCCAAAACATCAACTAGTCCAGTGTGCAATATTTATCAACTTGATTTCTACATTTTCAGTGGTGATTGCCTGTGTGTTGGTTGCTAAGGTATTCTGAGCATATCTAGTCCATTTCTAAGCGGCCTTCCTTCGCTTCTAGCTAGCATTGTGTACTCATTTTTTGATTTATTACTCTGGCACATAGCATTTCATTAAATTCAACATTAATTATACATGGTTCAAGAAAAGAGATTCCCACGTACCAAGTGAACAACCTGTTTTTCATCATTTCCAATCAACTTTTTCTGTATCTGGCCTCCGTATCATTTGTGTTATGGAATTGAGCTGAATTATTGAAGGGAAAGAAAAGATCCTTCTCAGAAGAAAGTGAAACCTTTACTTTAAACAAGTATGCATCCGCTGCTTTCCACAAACATACTACACAATAAGGTCTGAAACACTTAAATTAAGTAAATAGTGTGGTTAACCTTCAAACTAAACATTACATAAGCTTTTCATTTTAAGAGGATTGCAAATTTTGAACATCTTAATACGTTTACAGCATTTATTAATCTAAGTGTTGTTAATTTATACTAACATTGGTAATTTGAAAAAATAGCATAAGTTAACATTAACCTTAGCATAAGTTAACATTAAGGCTGTAAATTTGCTGGTTTGCAATACTTTATGCATTAGATAAAGCTGGTGAATTTATTATTATTGTAAAGTGTTACCCACTATAACATTTCTTGGTTATTAAAAATATTGGTAGCACTTTATTTTACAGTCCTGGTCCACATGTACATATTATGAAGTTATAGTGGTTAGTACAATAACTGGGTAATAACTAGGCATTAACCCTAAACATACCCCTAAACCTAACCTTACCAACTACCAGTACTTTATATAGGTATAAGTACGCATACAGTAATGTCAAATAAATTGCTACCAAAATATTTGTTCTTCTTACATTGTCAACATGGTTGAGCTTAATTCACTTTATAGATCGGTCAGGTACAGCCAAAAACATAGAAGTGATCATAAAATGCATCTTATTTTTTAAACTTCACATAAAAAACATGTGGCCCTATTCTTAAACCACTCTTTGGCAGAATGATTTATTCAAAAGTTACGAAACAATGAAACAATGAGAGAGATGTTCAGCATTTGAGTAATCACTTTTCTCTTACAGGACAGTCATGGGGCCTCAGCAATATTCAGGATTTAGTGGTTAAAAACAGGTTCTTCTTCTGGGTGGTTATCTCCAATTAAACCTTCACTATGATTAATTGCATCTGCAGGGTAAAGTTTCTTAGCAGCGTGGCATGGGCCAGTGCAAGTCCGATTCTGATCTCAGAGGGTGGGCATGCTGACTCCAGTCTCACCTCAAACAAGATATATAGAGCCCAACAACAACTGCTCCCTCTCTGCACCCTATAACATTATTAATAGCTTCCACTTTTGGCCTGAACATTTTCCAAAGGGCACAGCACTACATATTTAATACACTGACAACACATTTTCTTATAGGTTTCATTTTATTGGAGAACGGGGAAAAAAGCATTCACATTAAAATGACTGCTGTATTTGAGCTCATAAAAATCGTCTAAAGTGTAATGATTTTTGAATAATGTAAAGATATATAATCTAAATATAAATAACAGAAAATATAATAAAAATAGTGTGTGTGTGTGTGTGTGTGTGCGTGTGTGTGTGCGTGTGTGTGTGTGTGAGAGTTATTGTCAAAGATACCATACGGCATTATCTGTAAGAACAGGGAAGACACTATAGTATGTAAATAGACTATTTTGAAAAGAATTTGTCTTTAAATTTGCCAAAATTGCATTAAACTGTAAAATCATGTTAAATGCCATTGTGCAATTATAAAAAGACAAAGCTAGAATCATTTTTAATAAATTGGAAATAAAATTAAAATGGACAGAGCGGACAGGGCTGTAAAAGAATAAATCCTGTCTCCTGGCAAGCACTGGCTCTCTGCACACAGACGATATTTAAAAAAATAGATGAATCCAGTGCTGGCAGCAGGCACTACGCAGGGCATCACGTCTCCACTCGCACTTTTATTCTTGCTGTTTCTTTCTCTCACAGGTCAGGGTTTGTTGTTTGTTAGCATACCAACTGTGTCTGGTTTTATTAAAAACGAAAAACAGTAATATAAAATACGATGTGCTGGGGAAATTCGATTCAAGCCATTATCAGATCCCAGAAACATTGCAAAGCTGAATATTTATTGATCAGTATTTCTTTCATCATAATGGTCTCTTATCTTGGTTCCTCTATCCTCTTTATTTAATTAGTATCCTATCTTTCCTCTTCACTTTTTTCTTTCCTGTCATCAGGATTTACCGCCCTGCAAAACCTTAGCAACCACTCTGAACACTTAAGCAAGTGTATAGCAACACCCTAGCAACCACTCTAAACATTATTCTGCTCAGAAACACCCTAGCAACCACTTTGAACATTTTTGCAACTCAACAACAACACCCTAATTATTTATATATTTTTCCTTTCCTGTCTTTCCAGCAAACTTTTCAATAGAACATTATTAATACTAGTCTTCGTTCATTCAGTGAGATTCTTGTAATTTTAACAAACAAGTCGCAAGCCCTTCCGTTCAACCTATAAAGCAAGTTCATATAACAGATAATCTTATGTTGTGTATCAGATTGCAGACAAATATTGTTTTAAATGCAAGGGATAGAATAAACCAGACTGCGTGGTTCCTTTCATGTAGAGATGTGCATCATTTCTGAAGCATCCAGGAGCGAACTAGATACAGAGATCTTTGATAGTCTTCCTGTTTTCCCTCTGTCAGAGCCTCTATCTTAAACATAATGCTCTGTTTTGAGAGCTCTCCATTGAGAAAACATTTCTCTGTGATATTTTTTCCTTCTTCTCTGAATTTCTTTTCCTTTCTTCATGCTGTGTGCCCTCAATTCCTGGCAGGATTTCATATATTACTCCGTAAAACACTGAAAATGTGCAGTTGTTACTCTAAGGAATGATTTAACCTGGCCTGACATTTAAAAATCGAATTTAATCGTCCAAGTTTATCTAATAATAATAAATTGTAAATGAGTTAGGGTTATCCTCGTTGACAAACCATTTAAAAAGCTTTAATATATTTAAAA
This sequence comes from Carassius auratus, assembly GCF_003368295.1. Taxonomy (NCBI): domain Eukaryota; kingdom Metazoa; phylum Chordata; class Actinopteri; order Cypriniformes; family Cyprinidae; genus Carassius; species Carassius auratus. The sequence continues at coordinate 13,359 of NW_020523289.1, read as the reverse complement.
CAGAAGTTAACTAAAATAAAATAAACTTGAACAAATAATATATATATATATATATATATATATATATATATATATATATATATATATATATATATATATATAAAACTTCTTTTGAAATGATGCATGCAACACCTGCTGAGTGGCATTAAACTGCTTGAAAGATCAAAGACAATATTTAATATATCTCAGATTGAAGTCGTTTGAAAGAAGAAAGTAATACACACCTAGGATGACTTGAGGGTGAGTAATTTGGGGCAAATTTTGGGGTGAACTAACCCTTTAAGATCCCTTTTTGAGAAAGTGAAAGATATCCTTTTTTTCACCCAGAGGATATGTTTATTTGTGCATTTACATTTTTTATTAATGCCATCTAATCATTTTCTAAATAATCAACTCGCCCTTGAGATTCCAGATAAAGCTATGCAAAAAGATGAACCTCCCCAGGATGCTAAAGCCCTGAAGGACAAAGGCTGTACACAGAAGGCAGTATTTCCAGATATATATGAATATGAATTTGTAGTGACAAAACAATCTTTGAATGCAAAATAACATCTCAGCTTGCACATAGTTTGTTAATTCTTTAGGACATTCTGCCTCCTTTATACACGGCTGAAAGTGATTTATTTTATGTTTTTTATCTTAACAAGCTATTTTAACCTGACCCTCAGAAATGATTTTAAATGGTATAGGGTATTAAGTGATGTTTAATTCAGTAAAATTTTTGATGTTAATAAAATAAGACCGGTTGCCCACTAAAGCTAAGCAGGGCTGAGCCTGGTCAGTACCTGGATGGGAGACCTCCTGAGAAAACTAGGTTGCTGCTGGAAGAGGTGCTAGTGAGGCCAGCAGGGGGTGCTCACTCTGTGGTCTGTGTGGGTCCTAGCGCCCCAGTGTAGTGATGGGGACACTATACTGTCAACAAGCACCGTCCTTCGGATGAGACGTTAAACCGAGGTCCTGACTCTCTGTGGTCATTAAAAATCCCAGGATGTCTTTCGGAAAGAGTAGAGGTGTGACCTCGGCAGCCTGGCTAAATTCGCCCATTGGCCTCTGACCATCATGGCCTCCTAACAATCCCCATATCTACTGATTGGCTTCATCACTCTGTCTCCTCTCCACCAGTAAGCTGGTGTGTGGTGGGCGTTCTGGCGCAATATGGCTGCCGTCGCATCATCCAGGTGAATGCTGCACACTGGTGGTGGATGAGGAGATACCCCTGTCTATGTAAAGCGCTTTGAGTGTCTAGAAAAGCGCTATATAAATGTAAAGAATTATTATTATTATTATTATTATTATATAGTTCATATTGATGATGGGCATGGCCGGACTTACCATTGGGCTTGAGTGAGCTGCAGCCCAGGGACGATGGCCCCGTCTAAACCCGTTTATATGCGTTTGATTTATTCAGTTATGTGCCAGTCAGAAATTATTAGCCGCATTTCAACTGTGCACACGGCCCAGCCGGGGCTAACAGCTTCCAACTACAACCTTAATCAAACACTTTTTTTTTTTTTTTTCACATACTGTAGAAAAAGGACTCATGTAGCCTATTAAATCACATCTGTGCCAAATCGCCAATTAATTTGTGATCACATGGTTACTTTAAACAGTTCCATTAAGCCTTTAGCCCAAAAGCAAATTTAGAAATATTATAAATTCTAACATGTTCACATCTCATTTCTTTACAGAGGATGATTCTATATTATATTAAATGTTCCACTAAATTAATCTGAAGAGTTTCTCCCATCCAAAAGCCATAGAATACCCTAATATCTTACAGGGACTTTGTCCCGTCTCACTCCCATCACACAAAGTGGAGCAGAAATGTAATCAAAACGATTACAAAAATAAAAATAGCCATTTACAGTCTTTGTACGGTCTTGAAAAACCCAAAAATCTTTATGAAAAATTAATGGAAATGTATTTAACAAAGCTCTATATGATAGAGTATATGTTTAACCATGACCTGAATCTCGGTGTGGGATTGCGCATTTTGGTTTTACTCATTCCCGCAGGTTTCGCACATTTTGCTTTTGACTGAATACCTTTTGTTACTTTAATTTTAAGAATTAATCTGTTGTTTAATTTACGGTGAATTTGTGGTTTTAAATTTACAGTTTATTCCATTTCTGCAGCATTTCTGTTTTCCACCACAACTGTTTCTAAAAGGGAATTCAGGTCCTGAGTTTAATTTATAATGCTGGCTAAGCAAATTACAACACTTAACATTCAGGCACCAATCAGTTATGTGATTATGTAATTTATGTTCTCTGCATGAAGTAACGTCTGGCACAGCAAACAAATAGCAATAATAATAATAATACATTTTCCTTAGCATATGCTATGATAAATCTGAACATTTGTGTAAAATAATGGAGCATAAGGTCGTGAATATTGCCTTAAAAGTCATGGAAATGTATTGGTTGAATGAACCCTGCATTTAATGATTGAATGCCTGCGATATAGGAGTTAGCCTATCACACAAACTAAAGTCCTGTTTTTCAGAATATCTGCACAAATCGCAAATGTACAGTTTGTACGCAATGCACTCAGTTACTGAGTAACTTTTAGATGCTAAATTCTGTTTTGCTCCATCAATGCTTCCCGAACAACACAGTGTTTTATTTCTCAACATTGCACGGACTAATAAATGGTTCAGTCAGACCATAAGTACTGTTGCTTGCTAAGTTAAATGAATCAGCATTTTAAACGAATATGTAGATTTAAGGATTCAACTCACTCATAAGACAGTTACTTGCCGCCAGCTATTTGTGGATATAGTTTCATATATTAAAAAGTAGCTCATTATTTCATTTTTGCAATCATTTAATATTTCTACATTAAAATGTTGTATTTAAACTTAACATAACATATAAAATCCAACCATGTTGCATATTAATTGTATACAGTATATGAACCTGAAAGCATATTTTAATTTGTGTATTATTTGTTACTCCATAGTAATGTTATAGTTTTTTTTAATTTGTAGTATATGGGGCCCAAACATAACCTCAAGCCCAGGGGCCATGAGGTCATTGCGCGCATTATTTTTTTTATGTCACTTTTAAAACATGTAAAACTATCACATATTTTAAGATAAATTACTAATTTATCATTATATTTTAGGGGACTAAGAAGCAAAACGTTTTGTATAATTAACGTGCATATGGTTTTTAAATATGCTTTTCAAATTTCACAGTCTACTTTCTAAATGAAAATCTAATTTTAAATAATTTATCAGTGCAGGTTTCTTTTTTATTACCTTGTAATGTTTAAATCAAAATGTCATAACCGGACCTTTTGGTGAAAATGATTTCATTCTAAAGTTCTCCAATCATTCAGTTCAGTTTTTGTTAAGCGATTCTACACGGCCTGCAGACTATGTTGCGACATTGACCAACAGGGCTCAACTGGAAAACTGATATGCCAAACCTTGACCATTTGGTACATAAATAAGTACATCATTTAAGCCCTAAAATGCAATAATACAGCTCTCCTCCTTTAAAGGAACAAGACATGCAGTAACAAGCTCAAACTAAATAATTGTTCTCCCCTGTAGTGTGCATTCAGTCCTGAGCCTATTTTCAGCCATCATAATAACATGCCCTGAAGCACAATGTCCAAATTTGTCAGGTCTATCCTCAGCAGGGTATTTAATCTCACAGTTTTATCCCTGAACTTCACCCTAAAAGCAGCTAGTCAGCAGATGTAGGTTTACTTTAGTCAGCATAAATCAAATGCCTGTGAGCAAGCTTTCATTTTTTTTATTTATATGACCTTACATCATTCTCACATTAACCTGTGTGTGGTTTCTCTCGCTCTGTGTGAACACTGCATACACAGTATAGTTATGCTCCCATTTGAACTCCAGCTGTAATTTTACATTCTCTTGCCTTTATCAATTATCTCAGTTCTCACGAAGGAAAAGTCTCATTTGTTTAAAATGCATGGCCCCATTTAGAAATCATGCACTTGTTAATTATTCAAACTAGTTTTCCTTCACTGTGCAAGCTAAATGGCACACATTAGCTGCACATTGGACAGTTTAAATAAAGTGATATTCGAAGAGAACAGTCTTCTTTTTTAAATGACAGCTTTATTAGTGGTTAAGGGTAAAAAGGACATCACACTATAAAGTCTGCTGTCTGTTCTCTGTGAATTTTGAAGCCACAAGTAAAAAGTTAAACGTGCTATAAACGACCACAGTTGCATTCAGTTTCACCACAACTTATTACTACAACTCTTTCAGTCTGTTATTTAACATTTCCGAATTTGAGTCAGAACTGTTTGCCAGCGCATGATTATAAACACAAGTCTATGAGTAAATAGACAGTTAAACTTTATGGAACAATCTTCCTATTCATCTTAAAATGGCTTCCACTTTATCTGATTTTAAAACAGCGCTAAAAACATTTGTTTGGATTAGCTTTTAATGTGTAATTTACTTGAACTTATCTTTTAATGCACTATATCTGATTGTTGATAGTGACGCTGTTGGTTCATTATGTATTTTGTCGTTATTACTGTACAGCACTTCGGTCGGCTAAAATCCGGAAGTAAATGTGCTCTAGAAATAAACAAACTTGAACTTGAACTTAAACAAAACTTTGCCTCCAGTTATTTAGTTAGGTTTGGAAAATTATTAATTGAAAGCTCACATTTGTCTCACTTGTTGATTTTATTGATTTTTTCGGTTTACAAATCTGTTAATTTAGTATAACTGTGACATATTCATGTAATGTAATTTGAATGTACATTACATGATATGTACTTGTTTTATTGCTTTCTCTGTGTTCAATCCCAAAATTTTTCTTTCTTTTTTTTTCTCTCTTTTCTTGTGTCTCAGGTCAGAACACAGCTCATTCCCTTTGAAATACTGGGATACAATCGAAATAATACATCTTTAAACACTAATAATTTACTATCGTTGAGAAAATGTAATAAAACAAGTAAATACAAATCAAAAAGTGGCACACTTGTAGTCTGCTTTTCATTTTGATAGCATTATAGCCTACAGATGAACTCCACAACAAATTAACTGAGGAGGGTATGGATCCAGTGAAAATTAAAACATGCACTGATACAGTGCACAGTAGAAATATAGTAAAAGTGATATGTTATATTAAAAAGTATATGTAGTACAACTTAAAGTAAAGTATAATATGAAAAGTGTTATGTGATATAATAGATTTATAATAGCATAAAAGTATATGTATAATATGAATAATACCATAATAAATAACCGAACAACAATAGGTTAATAATAGCAAGAAGAATATGTAATATAAAGGGTGGAATAATACAGAATAGACAACCCATTCTCACTCCAAAGGCGTCAAAAACCGAAGCATGGTCAAGCGCCCCTAGCGTCACTTTTATGACGCCAAATGTGCCTCTCGGCGTCGACTATCGAAGCACTACGACCTTCATTGCTTTCAGTGGGAAACTTTTGGCGTCAGAATTCGACACGAGGACATGAGATGTTTATCGCTATGAAATCACGTTCAAGAAGTCTCATTCAGCACACATCGCGCGATACTTGCTATCAGTTCCACAGTTTGGGTGAGTAGTCGTATATACGCTCTTTTAATGCCTTTTATCAAATGTATTCTGTCTTCTTTATTAATCAGATTAGTGCCATATGTTTAATCGCTGTATTATATCGGTCATCCGCGGCTGTCTTTGAGTTTCATTGCGTTTAAATAAATGAACACAGCTGCTAATTAGTGTGATTAAACTCTATCTGTCACGTGACGTGCCATAGACTTTCGATCCGTTTTATATTATTATTAATTTCAGGATCAATGATGTAAGTTGTATTTGTAGTAAAATCATGGTAATCACGACACAATAGTAATAAATGAAATGTGAAGTTAAAACACAGTAAATGGGACATTAGTAACTGTAACTGTAGTTTTACTATGATATATTAATAATCAATACAACAATACAATAATCACCAAACCAGCTATGTTTGTATTACTGTAATGTTAGTGTTTTTATGTGCTTTTATATGACAGATATCACAGTAATCATGTGTTCTGTACCATGCTTTTAATACCTTTTAATGTGAATCCCAAAAAAAAAAAAATCAAATTAAAAATAAATAATAAAACATGTATTTTTCCATCTTGCAGTTCATTCATATCAGTTTATATATATATATATATATAAATATTTTGCTCACAGATCATTATTAACATTCTGTATATAATTCAATTTTATTTTCTCTCCCCTTTTTTATTATTTTTATTTTTAGCTGAAAAGACGTAAAGGCAGTCAGCCCAGTGGTGTTTCTGGAGAGGGATTCCTTCAGAAATGGAGAAGACAGAAAGCTGCGGAGGCAGATATTTGCAGCAGTAAGTCTGTGATAGTTTGTCTCTTTTATCAAAAATTCCTGCTGTTATAATTTGTACAGCATTTGTTGTTTCTTAAACTGTTGCACTGTCCAAATACCCACACTTGCCATCTTTTCACTTGACCACTTGATTACTTATTTGAAGTCTTTCCTGTATTTGGCCTAGTGTTCGAGTGAGCATGATGACCACGAGTGTGTGTCGAACTTTTCATGACCTGATGACTGTGTTTCCCAATCCTGATCCTGGAGAACCCCAGCACTGCATGGTTTTGGTGTCTCTCTTATCTGCCTTGGAGTCTTCACTGATGAGCTGATGAGTTGAATCAGGTGTGTTTGATCAGGGAGACATCTCAAATGTGCAGTGTTGGGGTTCTCCAGGACCAGGATTGGGAGCCACTGCCTTATGGGACACTTATGTGTTTAAAGAGATTTTTAATATCTAATTATCAATATTTCACATACTGTACTAAACACATCACAGTCTTAATAATCCAGTTTAACACTTGTATGATATTGTACAAGCCCCAGGACGGTCTCATCTGACACTATCAAAAGAATTCATATGACTATAGCTTGTTATTAATTACTTGCTTTCAATAATGGATTCATTTAACATTTAATTTTACAGCATCTTTACAGAGGCTGCTTTTATGGTCTAAACAAAACACAGTGTAATGTATAAGTTGAATGTAATGTAATGTAATATTTCTGTTTTACAGGATTGTTTGAGGATAACACTGCAGTTCTCCATCATGCACAAGGACTCACCTCGTTAACTCTTTTTCCCCCGCACACACAGATATGGTCCCTGGATCAGTGATTAGACTTTGCAGTGGTTTGATTTTTGCAGAAGATGTAACTTTGTTTTATTTATAAGCTCATAATGAATACATTACAGAACCAGTGATGAAAACAATAGTTAAAAATAGTATTTTTCGTATTGATAAAGCATTTTGTTCTCTTTTTCAAGCTTCATACAGTGAACTTTTTAGACTTTAATTAAGAGTTTTAGTAAAGGAGATATTCATACACAGTCATCCCCTAGCTCCAGTCATGAAGTGAATTCATGATGTTATTGTCAAAGCTAGCAGGTGTTTGTTTTCCTGAACACTTTCTCTGTCTTCCATTGTTCAGACAATCAGTGTTTATTTGATGCTGTGCTGATTGAGTTTTATAGATGATATTGCACACTTGACATGCATGTCTTCATGGTGTTTTTTTGTGAGTTTGAAACATTTACATTGTGTTGTATAACATTTTGGTCAATTTAATTTTTTTAATAAAATTGATCTTTTTCCAGTGTTCTCTGAAAGACATACTGTATTTACTGTTTTGTTTTTTAATAAAAGCATTTTCATTTGCATACTGAAAATAGTTAATGTTTACAACATAACTGCCTTTTTATTCTTTATGGTGGCAAAAACGAGCTTGGTGACAGAGGATGCAGTGTAGTAATTTGGGCATGTTGTCTTTAAATGAGTTTGACATATCAATAATTAATGGAAGATCCTTACAAAAATATGCATGTTTATTATGCTTTATGTATTTATTTGTTCATTCATTCATTCATTAATTTATAATTTCTGTTTTTATTCCTAGGGTTCAAATGGTAGAGAATGGTAAATCACAGAAACACAAATGTGAACAATTTTAACTTTAAAACACAATGTAATATACAATGTAAATTTTAGAAGCACGTCATTTGATTAGTAAATATATTTGTCTTTGGTCAAAAAAAAAAAATACAAATCTTAAAAATGTGTCTTATATTTAATGAGAGGAATCTATCTGTTGGATACAACTGCGACTGCTGGGCATGTGCACATCAATATTGCCCAATTTTTGTCAAGCTGAACAACGGAGGAAGGTGAAGACGTTAATAAAACAGAATCTAATAAGTAGCAAGCTTAATCTATTGTTAACCGAATCTATCCCTTCAGCCGAAAAACGAAAGACATCGGTCATAAATGGATAAGGAAGTGTGACGCTGCTGCTCAGCTTAGATTCCATTGGCTATGACTTTTCAGGACAGTCTGTGGTTGGACTATCTTTTAACCCATATTAAACAGCGCATCATGTTAAAAAGTATGTTTTGCTCCTATCATCACATTAGTAATATATTAAGTCAACAATGAAGTGTTGCTATCTTGAGAAAAATGACATCTTTAGCGAGATCCTAATCCTAACCCTAAGCATAACTTCAATGAACTACAAAAACAGCCCCCTAGTGTTGCCTTTCTATAGATAGAACGACGGAGGCTTGTGGGTAATGTAGTTTAAAACTTTTTATTAACGAAACTAAATAAATTATTTATTTTAAGGTAAACTGGATATCTAAATATGTTTATTGTGCAAACCTCTATGATATATTTGAGAGGCAGGCTGAAATGTGGTATTTTACAGTGAGCAATATTTAAAATGCTTTTATGCCAGCTTTCCACTTATTTCTGAAAACTGAGCTCAACATTATTTTATCAGCATAGCATAAGTAATAATCCTGCCCATTTTCTCTTTGATATGTTAATTGGACTCTGATTTACAGCCATTTGAAATGTACAGTTTTGGGCTCTTCCGGGGGGTGCTACTGGGCCCCTGGGGGTAGCAGGGCAGTAAAACCTACATATATGTATTCTCCTCATCATGAACAACAAACTGAGCTGAGTCACATTTATATCTGACAGTTTTCACAGTCCTCTGTTTTCTATTCTATTCATCATGACTATTATACCTTTTGACAGGACATTGTGAGGCCATCTGATGAAACATGGAAAAATTATAAAGAAATGATTTAATAATGAAAATAATAGATTATTTCTTTGATTTTTGAAGTAAATGGCAAGAAATATAATGGATGAACCTGCAACAACTTGCCTTTATCTATTCCCCACTTGTAAAGCAGTAATCAAGGACAATGTATACACATTGTGATACTTCACTATTACACAAGGACAAATTCATGCAGTGCTAAGAATATTAATTTATATATATATATATATATATATATATATATATATATATATATATATATATATATATATATATATATATATATATATATTAGCATTATATATAACTAATTAGCCGAAATCAGTGTAAAAATGTCCTCCTCACCCCCGTATCTTGCTCCTCATGTGCTGGACATCAGTAATGTGCGTGCTCTTGGTTTTAATGCAGTACAAGATCCACGTTGATCATTCCTGCTACATTCTCAGTTATCCGTCAAGTGCTTGTAACAATAAAGCCCATGGCACCATCTTGTAATGCAGAATAATTAATCTTGTAACTCCCTGTATTTCACAAAAAATGTGCATATTTGTTACTAAAATATAAAAAAAATTACTCTCTGGTGTACTGATGTCCCAGATGTTATTAATCCGATCAAAAATGTTCATGTCTTAAATAAAAAAATAATCCCAATAATTAATATGGCGTTTTTCCAAGTCTAAAATAAACACATATGAGCCTACCTAGTAAAATGATGTATTTACCAAGAATCTTCAGAACACAATATTCACCATTTTCATTTTATTGAAGCAATAAAGTAGCATCAAGACAAATAAGATTCAATGAAAATAATTATCATCAAAGATACATTAACCTCATATATAAATCAGTTCACACAGATGAGTGATGAAATGTCCTTAAAAGTCACACAGTCCCATCCAGTCAACTGTGATACAGATCATGTGATACATATAAGACATGTGATACTGTTTCAGAAAATAATGATTCCCATCATCACATCTAAACTGGTTTCATCTCCCCATCGTGATCTTCTTCTCTCGTGTCTGGAAACAGTTTGTGGTTGATGTCCAGCACTGATGAGGTGTAGCTTGTTCTCAGCCAGATGATCTCTCAGTCCTAAGATCCCAGACCTGGTCAAAGTGAAACAAACAATGCAGAAGAAGTTGTTTAATGGACAGAGAGCGCAGCTTATGTTCTGTGTGGTTTTAGCAGGGTGAGTAACTATGACCCTTGTAGTACTGGACACTTACCATTCTTCAAGCTGTTTTAAGATCTTTTGAGAAGCTTTTCTCTGAAGACAATTTACCACATCCTCTTCTTTCACTCCTTTCAAGAGCATCACTTGGTCAAAACCCCTCATTTGGCTGATGAGATCATCTGTACAAATAAAAATACTGCAATAAATATGTCATTCTGCAAGAATTAAGAAAAAGTTACAGAAGCAAAGGTCTTGCTCATGAGACATTAGCATGTGTAGTTCTCAGAGACTCTAGAATTCATCTGTTGTTGCAGTAAATGTGTTTTTTTCCTCTAGAATCTTTCTCCAAAGTTCCTGACTTCTCTCACAAATGTGTTTTAGTCTGTGCAGTGTAATGCCTGGCTTCAAACCAATCAACTATCAATTCACAATTAATAACATAACATTTACAAAACAATGAAATAATGTCAATTGGTGTTTATATCAACTAAACCAATTTCGTGATACTTGTCTGCTAATAAAACAGGTGGTGTGTTTTTAAAAACATAATATTAAAAATGTCCAGTCACACTTTGCTAACATGCTGTAATTGTAATAGTATAAAACGAAATCAAGGCTGACATGACCAGTTCTGTGAGAGATCATCATAAAATGTTGTATAACATTGCTTCAACACACACATACCAGAGGACTTCTGTTTGTTTGAGCTCAAGATGGCCATCTTCATTCCTCATCCTGAGCAAATCATATCCTTGGTCTTCCTTCTCTTCTGTGAAACAAGATAATCTCTACTTACTCTCTGTGCAATTAATATTGCTCATTAAACATAATTAAGTTAATTTAAAGTAAGATTCAGACCAGAGCATTTTTGGAGTAAACAAATGTAGCTGGGAAGAGCTGATCATGGCAAGATTCGCTGAGACTCAGTAATAGCTCTTTTAGGTTTTAGGAAGGTTTGTGAGGGTTGGCTCTTAAAATAGCTGTTGAGCTCGATATTTTAGACCTGAAAAAGAAGAACAGCATTATCTGGAAAAAATCCTGTAAGACAGAAGGAAGGACATATTATTAATTACGTGCAGCTTGTACATTACACCTCTGTAAAGATGCTGTATAATTAAATGTTAAATGAATCCATTATTGAAAGCAAGTAATTAATAACAAGCTATAGTCATATGAATTCTTTGATAGTGTCAGATGAGACAGTCCTGGGGCTTGTACAATATCATACACGTGTTTAAACTGGATTATTAAGACTGTGATGTGTTTAGGGATCATTTTTAAGACTTTGACCCTGTCCAGATACCCAGACTTGCAGTCTTGGCCACTTGAGAGTGTGTGTACATGACAGTGTGTGAACGAGACTGTCCCCGGTCTTAATAATGCCAAAGCACAGCGTCCTTAACACACACTAAACCTCTCCAATACTGCTCTGGAGCGCTATACAAAGCTTAGTGTATCCCATCATGCATCATGTTTTGGAATAAATCGTCAGACTTTTTGCCGAGATCTCACAAGAGGTCATGGAAAGCTGTCCAATGTACAGTATGTGAAATATTGATAATTAGATATTAAAAATCTCTTTAAACACATAAGTGTCCCATAAGGCAGTGGCTCCCAATCCTGGTCCTGGAGAACCCCAACACTGCACATTTGAGATGTCTCCCTGATCAAACACACCTGATTCAACTCATCAGCTCATCAGTGAAGACTCCAAGGCAGATAAGAGAGACACCAAAACCATGCAGTGCTGGGGTTCTCCAGGATCAGGATTGGGAAACACAGTCATCAGGTCATGAAAAGTTCGACACACACTCGTGGTCATCATGCTCACTCGAACACTAGGCCAAATACAGGAAAGACTTCAAATAAGTAATCAAGTGGTCAAGTGAAAAGATGGCAAGTGTGGGTATTTGGACAGTGCAACAGTTTAAGAAACAACAAATGCTGTACAAATTATAACAGCAGGAATTTTTGATAAAAGAGACAAACTATCACAGACTTACTGCTGCAAATATCTGCCTCCGCAGCTTTCTGTCTTCTCCATTTCTGAAGGAATCCCTCTCCAGAAACACCACTGGGCTTGACTGCCTTTACGTCTTTTCAGCTAAAAATAAAAATAATAAAAAAGGGGAGAGAAAATAAAATTGAATTATATACAGAATGTTAATAATGATCTGTGAGCAAAATATTTATATATATATATATATATATATATAAACTGATATGAATGAACTGCAAGATGGAAAAATACATGTTTATTATTTATTTTTAATTTGATTTTTTTTTTTTTTTTTGGATTCACATTAAAAGGTATTAAAAGCATGGTACAGAACACATGATTACTGTGATATCTGTCATATAAAAGCACATAAAAACACTAACATTACAGTGATACAAACATAGCTGGTTTGGTGATTATTGTATTGTTGTATTGATTATTAATATATCATAGTAAAACTACAGTTACAGTTACTAATGTCCCATTTACTGTGTTTTAACTTCACATTTCATTTATTACTATTGTGTCGTGATTACCATGATTTTACTACAAATACAACTTACATCATTGATCCTGAAATTAATAATAATATAAAACGGATCGAAGGTCTATGGCACGTCACGTGACAGTAGAGTTTAATCACACTAATTAGCAGCTGTGTTCATTTATTTAAACGCAATGAAACTCAAAGACAGCCGCGGATGACCGATATAATACAGCGATTAAACATATGGCACTAATCTGATTAATAAAGAAGACAGAATACATTTGATAAAAGGCATTAAAAGAGCGTATATACGACTACTCACCCAAACTGTGGAACTGATAGCAAGTATCGCGCGATGTGTGCTGAATGAGACTTCTTGAACGTGATTTCATAGCGATAAACATCTCATGTCCTCGTGTCGAATTCTGACGCCAAAAGTTTCCCACTGAAAGCAATGAAGGTCGTAGTGCTTCGATAGTCGACGCCGAGAGGCACATTTGGCGTCATAAAAGTGACGCTAGGGGCGCTTGACCATGCTTCGGTTTTTGACGCCTTTGGAGTGAGAATGGGTT